>NC_142801.1:76886506-77069006 GCF_049724085.1 Artemia sp. Qi Xiang Cuo | reverse complement strand
TTTTGTGTGCATTTAAGTTTTTGTGTGCATGTAAGTTTTCGTGTGCTTCCCAAATCATGAGTTTCAGACAACACACTCCTATGAGTGGCTAAGAAATCTAGCTCAGAAAAGTCAAAAATAGCAAATTAACCATCCCAAATCATAGGTTTCAGTCAACACACACCTACGAATGGCTATGAAATCCTGCTCAGAAAAGTCAAAAAATATCAACCCACACACCCCCAAATCATAGGTTTCAGACATCACACACCTACGAAAGACTAAGAAATCTGGTTATGAAAAGTCAGAAATAGCAAATTACATATCCCAAATCATAGGTTTCAGACAACACTCACCTATGAACGGCTAAGAAACCTAGGTCAGAAAAGTCAAAAATAGCAAACAAGTCATCACAAAATATATGTTTCAGACAACAAACACCTATGAAAGGCTAATAAATCCAGCTCAGAAAGGTCAAAAGTAGCAATCCACCCACCCCAAATCATAGGTTTCAGACACTACACACCTATGAAAGACTAAGAAATCCAACTCAGAAAAGCCTGAAATAGCAATCCCACACATCCCAAATCATAGGTTTCAGACACCACACACCTACGAAAGACTAAGAAATCCGGTTATGAAAAGTCGGAAATAGCAAATTACACATCCCAAACTATTAGCTTCAGACAACATTCACCAACGAAATACTAGAAAACCGTAGCTCAGAAAAGCCTGAAGTAGGAAACTACACATCCCAATTCATAATGTTCTGACAACACATACCTAGGAAAGGCTAAGAAACCTAGCTCAGAAAAGTCGAAAATAGCAAACTACACATCCCAAATCATAGGTTTCAGACACTACACACCTATGAAATACTAAGAAATCCAACTCAGAAAAGCCCGAAATAGTAATTTACATATCCTAAATCATAAGTTTCAGACAGCATTCCCCTACGAAATACTAAGAAACCTTAGCTCAGAAAAGTCTGAAATAGCCAACTACTCATCCCAAACCCGAAGTTTCAGACAACAAACACCTATGAGTGACTAAGAATCCTAGCTCTGAAAAGTCCAAAAAGCAAACTACACCTCCCAAATCAGGTTTCGTGAAATATACTAATTGCATCCTTTTTTGAATCTGAGAATTACGGCTCACTGAGCCCTTCAAAAACCTGCCTATATAAATCGGCCTAATTTCTTATTTTTAGGCGTTTCTGTTCTTTTCTGGTTTTAATCTGCATTGTGCACGCCTTGTTTGATGCATTTAAAGTATTAACGGTATTTTTTATCTTTCCATATCCTTTTACGATAGCTGGTATTTATCACACACCCAGAAAAAACAGCCCACGGAAAATAACCCCCACGGAAAATATCCCTGAGAAAATACATGAGAAAATACCCCCTCCCTCCACCGAAAGATATGGTAAAAATGCTATTCAATTTACGCATAATAAAGCACTGTATCTTTTTCTTCAACTCACCCCCCTTACTTTTCACGCGAAGAAACAGTTTGTTTTCACCTTACAATGATGGCGGTAGAATTGAGGCATGGCCCCCTCCCCCTTTCGCCAATGTCCTAAATATATTGTTAGATCTTAATTTGAAAATAACAAGATTTCACCGGTTCTCCAAAATAGCACATTGCGTCTGCGCCTAATTATTACAATTGCCTCAAAGTGTTTTAAATTTTGACGGAGAAACAGTTCCTTTTGACTTTGGCTGCTGCGTTCGTAAACACAGAGGGGAAAGGATGACAGCTAATTATAGGCCTCGTGCCGGAGAGCCTTGTGTCAAAACCAGGTTCGGTTAATAACAACAGTGACGGAAGTCAATGATCGCTTTTAGCTAGGATATAGACACTTAAAATTGCATAAATTTAACGAAAGAAAATTATTTCTTTTTGCTAGAATTAAGGTCGTAAACAGAGGGGGAAGGAAGGATGGGGTTTACGTAACGAAAAAAGAGCGTATTTTACACTTTTTATCGAGTATAAACATCATATAGGGACGTTTGTATAGGGGGGGGTTTACCCGAATATAGTAGAGGGTGACCACGGAAAACAATTTTATTTTGAAAATAAAAAATGAAAACAGAACTTACATTGCTAATTGTGGCTGCCAAGGCTTCAAGTTCATCAATAATTTCATATGTTCTATCCATTGTGTCACAATACTTTCTGATAATTGAATGGGAGCACATGGAGGGCATTTGGGGCACAGGGAGGGCCTTTGGGGGTCCGGAGGGACATTTGGGGACCGGTGGGCCTTTGGGGCACAGGGAGGGCCTTTGGGGGTCCGGAGGGACATTTGGGGACCGGTGGAGGGCCTTTGGGACCCCGTTGGTCCTTTGGGAGCTCGATGGGCCTTTGGGGGGGGGGGGAGGGCAACGGGTGGGCGTTTGGGTGCCTGGGGGACATTTGGGGACCGGTGGAGGGCCTTTGGGACCCCGTTGGTCCTTTGGGAGCTCGATGGGCCTTTGGGGGGGGACACAGGGAGGGCCTTTGGGTGCCTGGGGGACATTTGGGGACCGGTGGAAGGCCTTTGGGACCCCGTTGGTCCTTTGGGAGCTCGATGGGCCTTTGGGGGGCCCGGGGATGGCCTTTGGGGGTCTGGGTGGGCCTTTGGGGGCGCCGGTGGCCCTTTGGGAGCTTGGGGGGGCCTTTGAGGGTCCGGGGGGCAGTTGGGGGCCTGGGGGACATTTGGGGACCGGTGGAGGGCCTTTGGGAGCTTGGGGGGCTTTTGAGGACCGGGGGCTTCCTTCGGGGTTGGGGTAGGAGGATTGGAACCCTTTGGGGTTGGTTTAGAGGACCTCACAACACTGTTCAAATGAAACTTGTGTATTATAACGACCACACTCAAATACTCTTCTAAAATCTCTTCAAAAATCTTCTTTTAAAATGTCTCTATCTGTTTCACCGAAATAGTTCCATAACCTGTCTAAAACGGTTTCGCCCAAATAATCACTAAACGCAAATTCAGCGTGTTCCTTTGTTATTGGCATCTCTGCGCTAACGCATTTCAAATTAATATGAAACCTTTTCGCGCGCTAGAACAATTCATCGCTAAGATGTTTCTTGCCTAATTGTTTCCATGGCCTTTGGTTATTAATATCCTTTGGAGTTCGACCAGTAGAACTGTTCCCGAGGCAAAGACATTAATGATTTGGATCTATTTCTGGAGAAATGTTTCTAGGCGAAAATTTTTAAAGTCTGACAGATGATGTCATTGATTGATTGATCTGTCAAGAAAGGGGAAATTAATTTTTTGTTTCTAAGTGGAATTATTGATTCACGATAGGTGAATTGAGGTCGACAGCACAGGTGTCCTGACTCGTGACAGCACCACGTGGTTTATGGTTTTCTCAGTGAGAAAGTTCCTGTTTTTCAAATTCTCACTGAGAAAACCATAAAACAGACATGAATTGCTGTTGACATCCATAAATGTGACAAAGTTCATGTTTTTTAAATTCTCACTGACAAAAACCATAAAACATCCATAATTTGATGTTGACATCCGAGAAAAACATCAAATAAATCGAACAACACACATAACCATCCATGAAACAGACATGAATTGCTGTTGACATCCATAAATGTGACAAAAGGCCTGTTTTTTCATTCTCACTGACAAAAACCATTAAACATCCTTGAATTGCTGTTGACATCCATAAATGTGACATTGTTCATGTTTTTCAAATTCTCACTGACAAAAACAATAAAACATCCATAATTTGATGTTGACATCCGAGAAAAACATCAAATAAATAGAACAACACACATATCCATCCATGAAAACAACCATAAATGTGACAAAATTCATGGTTTTTCAAGTGAGAAAATTCCTGTTTTTTCATTCTCACTGAGAAAACCATAAACCACGTGGTCATGTTCGGACCTCCTGACCCCTCTCTACTGACCTTGTCTGTTTGCTCCTATAACTATAATAGTAGGGGAAAGATACGGAAAAAAAATGGTCGAACCAGGATAAAATTGGTATAGAAATTATTTTTTGCACCACTGTGTTCAGAAAAGAGAGCTCTACAGCATATCAAAAATCTAAATCTCCATCCTGTTGCGAAATTCCCTTTTTTTCACGTTTTTTGCGCCTATTTTTTAGATATTTCCAGAATCCGAAAATGAGAAACCGTGAAAAGAAAAGTAGTTTAATGATGGTTTCCCTTTTAAGAAACGATTGTTTTTGTGCTCTTTTATTAAACAGAAACATCACGTTTAATCATTTAATTCTTTTTTTTTTTTTTTTTTTGTTTTTTTATGAAGTAAAAAAAAAAAAAAAAAAAAAAAAAAAAAAAAAAATAACGTGACACACTATCAGAGGGTATTTTTTGAAGAGGAGCAAGAATTTTCAGCTAATTTTTCCCTATCTGAACAAATAGCCTATTGGCGTTCCGAATCCATTTCTTTTCCTACCGAGCTTTATTGGTGACGACATTTTCAGCCAGCTGGAAAGTCCCTTATGATATTCACTTTCTGTTACACCATGCCTTGATCTTACACTCTTTTCAAAGTTGCTTCAGTCTGCTGAGCCTTGTAGAGCCACCTATCTGCAAAAAAACTCCTCAGATGGAAGATATTTTGGAGTCCGAGCAGAGATTTAACACAGGTGCGTTTTTGTTTGTTTTTCTTGCCGATGCTTTTGTAACCTAACTACTAGGAAGCGGAAAGGAATCGGAGGAAGGAAATATAGAAAGGAAAGAAGACTCTACGCTCGTCCTACCTCTCTTTTCTGACACATGTTGTATCAGTGCCATCTGTCTGAAGAAAACTTAAGTACAGCAAACAAATCGCTAGAGTGCAGCACGGTCGACGCCACTAGGCGGAATGAAAAAGCTATTTCTCTAGTGGAAGCGAGAGTACTATCGACTATCGCCGATCCCTTTCGCGGATGTGACTGTCAGATTTCCCTGGTCAAGAATCCTTAAAGCACCCATGATACTCGACGCCGGCCCTCAATAAGATTGACAGTTCATTTATTTTAGTAACCTATCTGAACTGGGGAGGGTTTAGCTACAGATTTTTCGGTTCAGAATCAGGGTTTTCGTTGTAACATTCACCGACAACTCCACTTATTCCCATACTTATATTCAATTATTACTTATACTACTTATACTTATACTACTTATACTCACTTATTCCCAGTTCTCTTTTTTAGATGGCGGAGACCGCAGTTTTATGTCCCCTTTGTGAACGTTCAATAGACACCTCAGAATCGTCGGTACTGGCAGAAAAAGGAGCTACGGCAATCAATGAAGCTAGCAAAACGAGAGGTACCAGCATCTCTGTCGAGGCGGGGAACCAAGTCCATGTTACTTGCAGATAGACTTTCACAAACAAAATATACCTGTCGAAAATTGAGAATGAGAGACGACGAACCTTGCAAGAAAAGACGGAAGCAGAAAAAGTGGTACTCCGATCACGGACTCCAAGTTTCAACTTCCAAGAGTGTTGCTTTTTCTGCACTACAAGGATAAATCTCAACACTACCCACAGAAAAGAACACGAGTGGTACAAGGTTCGGACTAAAGACTTTGAAGAGAGTATAAAGGCAGTGTGCAAAAGCCGTGATGATGATTGGTCAAATAACGTTTTCCGCCGAATATGTGCAGTGTCAGACCTGCACGCAGCTGACGCAGTTTATCACAAAGCCTGTTCTTCTATGTTTCAATTAAATAAGAGCCTTCCAGCCAGATTTGCGACGCAAGAACTTTTTGGAATACTCGAATATACTGAGCCAGATAAAAAACGTCCAAAAAGGGGGAGGCCAAGTCAAGATGAAAGATATCAGGTGTTTTTGAAGCTGGCTACTTTTTTTGAAGAAAATGACGAAGAACAGTATACAGTCAGTGAACTTGATGTTAAAATGGGAGAGCTTTTGAATGGGACAGACCTTGAACTGTACTCTAAAAAGTACTTGAAGAGCAAGCATCTGGAATATTTCAGTGACCAGCTAGTATTTGCAACTATTGATGGTAAGGCTGACGTAGTGACATTCAAAGAAAAAGCATCAGCGATACTCCAAAATTTTTATTACTTGGACAAAACCGATAACGAAGAGAGTGAGAAAATCAAGCTTATTAGAGCAGCAGCAAAGATTATCAAAAGTGATATCAAAGGACTGCCAGCACAGAATGAATCATATATGACCGCAAAGCAGATTTCTTCTGGAGAACAGCTGAAAGGCTCTCTACCTAATAGCCTAATGGTGTTCTTAGATGAAATATTCGTTGGAACCGATATTTGCTTCAAAGTGCTTGCCATTGGCAATTCCATCGTTCAAGCAGCTCGCCCGCGTGCCCTCATTTGTCCACCGCAACTAGGCTTAGCAGTGAACTGGATCCCCATTTCAAGTCCAGATTTCTTATTGACACTTTACACAGCCATGGATTCTGCTCCTCCTATGCTGAAGTCCAGAAATTTAAACGCTGTGCATCAGTCCGTGATGAATCTAGCCTTGCAGGAATTACCTCCGCACATGCTGTGCAGCATGTAGCTGATAATGCAGATCACGATGTTTGCACGATGGACGGAAGAAACACTTTCCATGGGATGGCTCTGCTAGCAACAGTCACGCCTCCTCTCATTAACAGCCGATCATGCATTCCGAGAGTTGAAGTTTCATTAGATGAAGTAGCCCAAAAAGGAAAAATTCCAATCTACCCTTACCGCTTAAGTGAGACAGTGCTTTCAAAGGTGAAATATGAGAGGATCCTTGGCAAAAATGTGAACGACCCGTATGCCTCACTCGATCAGCTCTGGTTAGCTACCGGGTTCCTGAATGTCCCAAGACCGAGCTGGAATGGATGCATGCAGTCAGTTTTCTCTAACCAAATACATCATGAAACGGGAAACCTTCGCAGCAAGGCAAGCGTCTTGTTTTTACCGATGATTGACCTCCCGTCTAGCAACGAATCCTGCGTTTACTCAACCTTGCGCTTTGTAGCTCCGCAAGGCAGAACCTACGTATTCAAACCCATTCTCACATTTGACCAGCCGCTCTGGTGGAAGTCTATGAAGATCCTCAAGTCCGACACGACGAATGAGCTGAGTAGTATTGTTCTCAAGTTAGGCGGTTTTCATTTGATGATGAGTTTCGTCAGATGCATAGGACACCTCATGCAAGGTTCTGGTCTGAAAGAGGTTCTGCAATTGGTATACGCGACTGGTGCAGTGCCGCACATTCTTTCTGGAAAAGCGATTTCTAGAGCTGTTCGATCTCACATTCTCGTGAGCTCGGCCATATATGATCATCTCCTCGATGAAGAGCAAGCGACATTGACGTCTCTAGACATGTCTACTGTCTTCGCTAACGTACTGGATGGATACCTCCCACCCAAAGATCTCAGTCATGATCCCCAGCTCAAGCAACTTGAAAACTTTCTCAAGCGGAGACGCCAAGACCTGCTGACTCAGAGAACTGTGAAGCTCTGGTTTCAGTATCTTGACATGGTTGGGATACTGCTTAAGTTCATACGTGCCGAGAGACTAGGCCTGTGGGATTTGCACCTACAATCTGCAGTAGAGATGCTTCCGTTTCTAGCAGCATCTGGACATAACCTATATGTCAAGTCGGTCTGGATATACCAGCAAGATATGGCTAAGCTTCAAACTAGTCACCCACCAATCTTCGAAGCATTTGAACAGGGAGGTCACACCATTAGAAGATCAGAGCGACGCTGGGCTGGGCTCTCGGCAGATCTTGTCATCGACCAGGAGTATATGAGAAGTCTGAAAACATCGGGCGGTCTTACAACTGGAGGTGGGATGACAGAATAGTAGAGAGCCATTCGGGTTCTGTCAAGACCAGCATTGCTGGAGATCAACCTTTTGATGCAAAATTTGACAAAAATTGGTTACTCGACAAGTGAGCAGCACCGCGACATGAGTTCCAGTAGAAAGGAGCGTGACTTCAACGATACCCAGAAGCTCGTCGGATACTTCGGAGAATCTTCTCCGTTCAGAGGTGACAATCAGCTTAGAAACATTGCCAACGGAATAACTTCTTCCCAAGATATTAATGTTGACGAGGCCGATGTGGCTGGAAAGTTGATTCTAAGTAAGATGACGGGAAAAACCTTGAAGGAGCAAGTATTCAAGAAAAAAGACCAAGTGACCCTAATGAATGCCAAAAAGGCGGGGTCCTCTGTGGTAGCGCACATAGATCCGGCGCTCCTTTTCCAGCGGTTTATAATAGTAGCCCAACGAACTGACCTCCGAGAAGAATACTTCAAGTACGAACTTTGTACGATTCCTCCTTCTCTTTTCGAAAGCGATGGCCTTATGAGAAAAGCAAATAAGCCAGAGCTTGCAAAAGCGATCTTTCAGGCTTGCGGGATCGAGACTCAGTCACCCTCAAGACCTGCTTCTGCGTGTAACATCATCTTGGATGGTGGTTCTCTTCTACATCGAGTTCCATGGAAGGTAGGGTCAACCTTCAAGGTCATCTTTGCTTCATACGTCCATTACGTACAAGCAAGGTAACCTAGTGCGATCGTTGTGTTTGACGGATATGAAGGTGGCCCAGCAATCAAAGATGCTACCCATTTACGTCAAGGAAGGATGGTTGGCCGCCAAGTTTTTTTCACCGAAGAGATGACCCTCTGCATGAAGAAAGAAGGGTTTCTTTCATGTGAGACAAACAAAGGACGTTTCCTGAAGCTGCTCGGCGACCATTTGGAAGCCATAGGTTTCTGAATTTTCCACTTGGAAGGAGACGCCGACGTTCTGATTGTAGAAAAAGCCGTAGAAGCTGCTAGTCTTACAGACACAATTGTGGTTGGTGATGATACTGACATCTTGGTTCTTCTGATCAGTCGATCAGATTCGCGTTCCGGGCGTTTATATTTCTCACCTGAAGCTAAGTTTGGCGGTACTAGTACAGCTTGGGCTATTAGTGAGATGAAGCAGAAGCTAGGAAAAGATGTCAGCAATATGATACCATTCTGTCATGCCGTGCTGCGTTGTGACACAACCTCTCACCTTTACGGAGTAGGAAAGGGCAAAGCCGTTTAGCTGCTACTTTCCAACAAGAGTTTCAGGGACAGCGCTGCTATATTTGGCGACAAGCTCCCATCGCTTGACGATATTGTGGCAGCAGGAGAGCGAGCATTGTTGATACTGTACGGTTGCCCTGATGTTTCGAACCTGGACACTGCCAGAAAGCTAATCTTTCACCGAAAAGTGAGCACTGCCACCACTTTCGTGCATCCACAAAAGCTGCCACTGACTCATGCATCAGCGAAGTACCACTTGTTACGTGTCTATTGCCAACTTCAAATCTGGCTCGGGAACCCAGTAGACCCTTTACGCCTGGGATGGAAACTGCAGGATAACGAAGTTCTTGTGCCAATAAAAATAGATCTCCCTGCCGCTCCGTCTCAGCTGCTGAAAATTATCAAATTCTCGTGTCGTATTGACGACTGTGATAGTGAAAAGTGTACCTGTAAGAAAAACGGACTTGAGTGTACTAGCCTATAGCCTGCCGTACCTGTAAGGGAAGCTCGTGCAACAATTCGAAGTTTCAAGAAGAAGAACTTGGTGAAGAAGAATAACAGTTAATTGTGATGATGAAAAATCTAGTTCCTACATTTTGATGATGTGCAATTTCTATATATTTGAAAAATAAGATAAAAGCTTTTCTCTGAACACATTAAGTTAGAACCTACCTTGTCTGGCGTTGGTGTTTGGCGTTGGTGGTTGGTGTGAGGTGTTTCATCATTCCTGTTTATTGTTGTTTAGTCTTTTTTTTTCTAAGCCTTTCGTTTAGATAGCCAAATAGACTACAGGAACGACAAACTTATTCCGTAGTAGACCTTGATAAACGCTGGTAAGAGTTTTTTTTCCCCAAAGACCCAGTTTTTTCCCCATTTTTTTTTTGTTGCTGATAAATATTTTTCTTTTGGTCAGGTAACGAAATGAGTATCAGAAATGAATTCAGAGCCAAAAGCTGATCTAAAAAGATGTGTAAAACATTATAGTTTACGTTTTTAATTTTTTTCCCGGTTTTTGAGAAAATAAACAAAAAAACATTAAAAAAACAATTTTGCATCGAGCTAGAGATTCAGATTTTTGGTATATTCTTAAATATTTTTTTTTCGGTCCGGATGGTGAAGAAACCATTTCTATACCAATTTTTTCCTGGTCAAAACTTATTTTTCTCCTACTATAAGTAAAATTCATCTGAGTCATCATTATCTCCGTCAGTCGTTTCTACAGTCGGCATATACTACTATAACTGATACCCTGAATTTTTTGTCATAAAATGAGCAATTAGTATTCTATTATTAATACCTTCCCAGCCTAAACAAGATTTATCAGCTTTCTTATTAATCATGAGCCCTACTCCGTATCTGTGAACCCCATCCTTCCTGCCTGAGTAAACAAAATCTATAGCACCTAATTTCATGCTTCCTACCCCTAGGTAAAATGCTGGATATAAAAAAAAAAGAAAAAAAAGAATACGGCATTGGACTTTACAGTCCCTACTGGCGGTGCTGATCTTCGTTTCTTGGCCCTTCAGCGAGAAAGTACAATAGGGGGTTGGGGCCAACCATCCTGTGCTTTCACACACCCTTCGTGGTTTTATTTCCTGGTACGATTTATAAAAGGTGGCCAGAAAAAATTAAATGTTTAATTGTAAGATTTGAACAAGAATAAATTATGCTGACTTTATATCTCGTTCAATCGTGACTATTTATTTTAGATTAAGATTGACGAGCTGAAAGTGGTATCATTAGCAATTTTGTTTTGCTTATATCGCTTGTTTATCAACAATTTTAATTTGTCAATTTTAATTCTAATTAACAATTTTAATTCTATATTAATTTCAATTTAATTAAATTCTATTTTAATTTTAATTAAACAATTATAATTCTAACTAATTAAAATTAGATTAAATTATGCTTAAAATTCGACAGTATGGGTGCTTTGCTACCTTAGAAAATAGTCTAGTTAAACGATTTAAACTTTTAGGACTTGGTATAGAGCCCAAACTTTACTGTGGATAGGGGCGCTCAAGCTTCTATCTAAAGATAATATCTATAACTTTGATAATATTTTATACTATATAGTATAGATATTTATAACATCTATATCCATATAAAAATAGTAATTATGTATATTCCCTATTTCTAAGACAAAGGAAACCGGTCTCAGATTCGACAATTGTTTTGTACTTAATTTTTCTTTGAGTCTGCTTTTCTTTAAATAAAACTTTTAAAGACCTGATTCTAATGGTTTGCTAAAGTTTTAAGCCATATAAGGATTTCTTTTGAATTTAAAACATATTTTTATCAAATATGTTTTAAACTCCATAAATGGAAAATAGGTAATTTTAATTTTGCTCGCTTTTCCCTCTGTTTTAAATAAAATGCTTTGCTGTTTTTGTTTCTTTTTAAAATAATAAAAACAAAGAATTAAACAACAGTTGAGCATCAAACAGCTTCGTAACAAATCCTAATTAATAACGGAAGTGTTTTATTTATCTAGGCAAAGTTGTATTTGTATTTGGGTGAGATAAATGTTCACAGTAGCGTTTATACGCCATGAAGAACATGACAACATGATTTAATAAAAATAATATTTGACGAAACAATTTGGAAGACTGGTTTAATAGCCTATTGGCGAATAAACTACCAGTAGATCGAAAATAAATCCTTTTTCAAAATTATATACGTTAGAAACAATTTATTTTAAAATAATTTTGGTTTCTACATCACCTGACAAGAAGTTTTAAGCTGCTATCTTGAATAATTTCTTCAAGCTACAAACTTAAGTTTTTTCAACTGAAAGTAAGGAGCAACATTATAACTCAAAACGAACAGAAATTATTACATACAAGAGGGGCTTCGCCCCCTTGTCAATATCTCGCTCTTTACGCTAAAGTTCAAATTTTGTTCCAATTCCTTAAGAATGACCCCTGAATCACAAAGGCCGTTTAATTAGAATAAATAGCTTTTTTGAAAGTATTAAAAAAGCTATGGTGAGTCAAATAGCCAAGTCAAACTCAAAACAAGCAAAAATTAACATAAATAGGGACCCCTATGCCTTCTCAATACCAGAACACAATTTGAGCTTTACTGAAAAAAAAAAAAAAAACACACAAAAAAACAACAAAAAAATGACCGTGGATTTTCAGTTAAATTGAAATATATTGAAATTTCTTCGTTAAAGTTTTGATAATTTTTCAGTTATAGAAGTAAGAAAGGTGAAAACATTTCAAATGTATTTTGTTTTCAGTAAAGCGCAAATTGTGTTCTAGTTTTGAGAAGGCATAGGAGTTATCAACCTTACTCATGTTAATTTTTGCTTGTTTTCAGTTTGACTCGGCTATTTATTTTAATTTCTCGATTGATAGTGATTTGTGATATTTTTACGCTTGGAATATTATTGGAGTTTGTTTTTGCTTATTCTCGGCTTAATGGAGCTCTTTACTTTTCTTTGAAAAACTTTGTCTTTTGGATAAAGTTTTTTAAATTAATTTCTGTTCATTTTTTATGGGCATATTCTTTTTCATGAAAAAAAATATTTCATATCTTTTCAGTTGTCTTTTGCAAGAATTCAAGGTATAAATTGTTGTTTGTTTTTTGGAGAAGATTTTTCAGCAATTTTTAATCCTTATCTAAACAGTATTTTTTAGTTTAATTTTATAGTTTCTTTACCTGAATAATAAACTTAATATCATTCCCATAAGATTCTATCTATGCTCTTTGACAACCTGGATATGCTTACACTCTTTTTATTTACTTAAATTGTAAGAACAGAAGCAGTAATAGTAGTATCCCCAAAAGTTTCAACTTAATATCCCAAGTCGTTCTTGATGTATTGCTGAGATGTTTTATTGACAACCATTTAACAAAATGCCTTTTGATTTATTTTAAAGCAACATTTAGTTTTAAAGCATAATGGGCTAATTGCATAACTGTAGGGGGCTGACATGCTGAATATCCCTGAAGACAAAGTTGCTGGAACGTTCTACTATGCTGAATAAAATGGCTGTCTCAAAATTTTGACCGGATGCGTTTGGAGCTTGAGAGAAGGGCTGCTTGCCCTCCAATCAGTATATGTATACTAAACTGACAATCTATAGCCATTTTTTTCCAGCAAAATGCAAATTATGTTCTTGTCTTGAGAAGGCATGGGGGTTGTCAAAGACATAATTTCCAGACCTTTCAACTGCACTGAACGAAATGACTATCTCAAAATTTTGATTAGATGCATTTTGGGAATTAATGGCCGTGAAGGGGGGGGGGGGCTTGTTGCCCTCCAATCACTTTTGACTATTTAAAACGACCTTAGTCTTTTCAATTTTCAATCGAGTGATCCTTATTTACAGTATCTATGATAGCAAATGGTCATATCAAAATTTCTATCAGATGCATCTCGGGAAAATACGAGGTTTGGGGTTGGGATTATCCATACTCTGATCACTCTGAGTCTTAAAAAGGGCATTAGAACTTCTGATTACCAATCCAACGAGCCCCCTCAGATGTTTAAATGATCACACTTTTTATATATACCTTATATAATCCCAGGGCATAACTCACCTTGCCCTGAGGGCTGTTGGGGGAGGGTTACCATCCTCAAAGACATAATTTCTGGTCGTTTCAATTACGTTGTACAAAAATGACTATCTCAAAATTTCGATTGGATATGTTTGGGGAAATAGTGGGCGAATGAGCGGGCTGGTAGGCCTCCAATCACTTTCGACTATTAAAAAGGGCACTGGCTCTTTCAATTTTCAATCGAATAAGCTGTTTTTGAAGTTTCTACGACAACAAATGGCTATCTCAAAATTTCAATAAGATGCATTTCGGGAAAGTACGAGGTGTGGGGGGATATCCACCCTCCGTTCGCTCTGAGTCTTAAAAAGAGCACTAGAACTTCTGATTACGAATCCAATGAGCCCCCTCCGAAGTTTATACGATCACCTTTTCTATATATACCTTATATACCCCCAGGGCATAACTTACAACCCTCGCCCTGAGGGACCAGGGGGGTTGTTATTCTCAAAGGTAGAATTTCTGGACCTTTCTATTATGTTGAACAAAATGGCTATCTAAAAACTTGGATTGGATTGGTTTGTGGAATTAGATTGGTTGTGGGCAGGGTTAGTTACCCTCCAAGTACTATCGACTATTAAAAAGGGCACTAGCCCTTTCAATTTCCAATCGAATGAGTTCTTTTCCAAGTTTCTATGACAACAAATGGCCATCTCAAAATTTCTATCAGATGTATTTCGGAAAAATACGAGGTGTGAGGGGAGGGGCACCCCTATTGTGATCACTCTGAATCTCAAGTAGGGTACTAGAATATCTGATTTCTAATCAAATGAGCCCATTCCGGAGTTTTTGCAATCACCCTTTCCATATATACCTTATATACCCCAGGGCATAACTTGTGACCCTTACCCTGAGAGCCATTGGGGGTGGGGGGGGGGTTTATCCTCAAAGACATAATTACGGGACGTTTCAATTACGTAGAACAAAATGACTGTCTCAAAATTTTGATTGGATGTGTTTGGGGAAATGGTGGGCGTGGGAGGGGGTTAGTTACCCTCCAATCACTTTTGACTATTAAAAAGGGCACTAGCCCTTTCAATCGATTGCACTCTTTTTGAAGTTTCTACGACAACAAATGGCCATCTCAAAATTTTTATCGGATGCATTTCGGGAAAATTTGAGGTGTATGGGGGGGGGGAGGGGAGGTGGTATCCACCCTTTGATTATTCTGAAAATAAAAAAGGACACTAAAACTTCTGATTCGCAATCCAATGAGCCCCCTCCGAAATTTGTTCGATTACCCTTTCTATATAAACTTTAAATACCCCCAGGGCATAGCTTACAACCACTGCCCCAAGGGATGTAGGGGGAGGTGTCATCCTAAAAGACACAATTTCCGGATCTTTCATCAACGTTGAACAAAATGGCTATATCAAAATTTTGATTGAATATGTTTGGTTAAATGATGGGCGCGGGAGGGGGGTTAGTTGTCCTCCTATCACTTTTGACTGTTAAAAAGGGCAATAGCCCTTTCAATTTACAACCGAATGATTCCTTTTTTAAGCTTATACGACAACTCCTTCGATACGAAGTGCCCTGGTCTATATGTAAAAAAAAAAAAAAAAGGCCAATATCGCTCTTAACTTAGGCAGCACTATTGTATATGATATAGAAATGATATATATATATATATATATATATATATATATATATATATATATATATATATATATATATATATATATATATATATATATATATATATATATATATATATATATAATATATATATATATATATATATATATATATATATATATATATATATATATATATATGTATATATAATACCTATGATACAGAAATGGGTATGTGTGGGGTTAGGAATGATTCTTTACCCCCCCCCTTCATTTAGACTAACCCTCAATAAGGGTTTTGCACGATTTTACCTCCCTTCATATTGCAGAAAATTGTTTCTGATATTCATTTTAAAGCTTCGTTTGATTAAATTGATTTGCTTCAATTTAATAAAATGATATGCAACTACACATCAGCTATTATGAAGGACGGGCTGTGGGTTGAAACCGATATGTAGTCCCTCTTGATTTCCGGGAATATGTTTGGTCTACGCCTTTACTATTGGTGTTAGGGAGGAGGTGTATTAGTAATCCTCCCATTGTGAAAATGGCATAGAGGTGAAAAAGTTAGGCGGGGCCTCGCTCGGAAATATCTTGGGGAGAGGAGGAGGTTTGTCTTCAACGATTTTAAATGGTAATGTTTTTCTTTTTCTATTTACATATAATGATTCAATGTATTAAACCATATGTATGCTATGTATTTAAACATCAGACAACCCTGCTGCAGAGGTCATGATGGCTTCAGCCATGTAGAAGATTGAAATTCAGGCAGAATTCTATCCACATTAACAATAGTACTCCTCTGCGTCCACCAGAAATTTTTGAGTAGAAATATTATTAAGGACTTATTCTACAAAATAACCGTTTATCGAAACCTTTGACTAAATATTCTAATTTTGCCCATAATTTTAATTATAATCTAAAACTTTATTCTTTATTAGATAAACTGAAAAAGCAGGGTGCTACCAATAAATCTACCGCTATTGATACAATTCATCAGTAGAAACCCTATAATTTATAGAACCATTACCCAAAGTCATATCTTGGTTAAGCCTGGACATAATTAAAAACAAGCACAAACTAAATAAAAAACCAAGTTTTTTCCAATGAAATTAAGAAGCAACGTTAAAATTTAAAAGGAACACAAATTATTCTGTATATGAGGGGGAGGGCACTTATTCCCAAAGTGCCGTTAAATTAAAATAAAAATTTATTGAAGCACTGAAAAACTTCAGTGTGGAATTGAAATAAGATTTTTTTTGAATCACTGAAAAACTTCAGTCTAAAGAGCGAAAGAGGTTTGAGGAGAAGGCAGCCCCCCCTACTGTACAGAGTAATTTCAGTATGTTTTAAATTTTAATATTCATCCTTAATTTCAGTTGAAAAAGACCCGTTTTTTCTTATTTAATAAGATTCCTGTAAACTAGGCAGAGAAATCTAGTATACATATAGTATAAATTTAGTATAAATTTAGTATACTTATGAATTACAAATTATAGTGAAAGAACGTTGATCCGCCTTCTTGATATTCATCCGAACACGCGTACGGCGTCTCATCTGATCAGATCTTACTCATAAAGATGGGGTAAATCCTTCAGCATGTAAATGTACCAAATAAGGTTGTACCTTTTGATGTAAATCAAGGGAGGGCCAGATTTAATAAATCATTTGTTGATAGAGATACCAAAGATTGTTTTAAGATTTCAAAGAAAGATGTTATTTTCGGAAGGAAAATCGGAGCATAATCGATAATTTATGGACAGTTAATGAGAAAAGGGTTTGAAGATCTTGGCAAAAAAGAAATTATTTTTTTTTGGTAAAAAAGCAATAATTCACTAAACAGGGTATTATGGCAGAACATGGCAGGGGTTACGGGAACTACACAAAAATGCATAATGTAAGCTTTTTGTTAGCTGCTTATTCTCTTATTTTAACTATCTGTTATCTTCGTTAATGTAGATCATTATGGACCGTTAGTATGGCTAATATCGATAAACATGTTAGCAAAACTAATGAATTTTTCGGAGATTTTTGAGAATTTAGGCTACAAAAGTAAATTTTAACACTAATCTTAGGAAGACTAAATCGCTTAGACTAGGGATAAATGAAGCAGAAGAGGTGATGTCAGGTAACGATAAAATCGATGAGGTAGATAGCTTTACATAGCTTTGCAAGGGTAGTCTTCTGAGTCTTCTTCTCAGTAGGGGCCTCCCCCAGGCCACTCAATGAGTCCCCAGCTGGCAGTTAGGGGAGCACACTACAGATATGTAGGGTAACTTCATTGGAGGCGCAAACCGAAGGGGGACCTAGTTTCTGGGGGTTCATAATAGAAACAGGGATTCCCTCGCCCGTAAGCCGTACATACAGGTGAAGGAGGAAGAAGGCCCCTCGAATTTACACTCAGCTGAGAAGATATGTTAAGTGTCCTCCAGAGGAATTGTCTAAAGGAGACCTGAGACGGTCAATCATTTTGATCAAAAGCTTCCGTCAATCGTTTGACGTGTGCTTGAATTAACCCTTCAATCGGCCCCTCAATCAACCCGTTAATCTTGACCAAAGCTAATTTCAAGTTTAATTTTAACTCACGGCCAGGTATTTAATTTCAGTTCAGAGTCGGGTAGTGAAGTTTCTACTATGTGTGATTAGTCAAAAAAACTTTTTGCACAAAATAAGTTTTTCAAAAAAAGTAAAGAACTCCATTAAACCAAAAATTAACAAAAATAGAATCAAATAATCTGCCAAGCATGCACCTACCACAAATCAGTATTAATAAATAAATGAAACCCAAAACAAAGAGAAATTAAAATAAGTCAAACTCAAAAAGAGCAGAAATTAATCTGAGTAGGGTTCTAAACCCTATAATTTCTAATAGCCAGAATATAATTTGTACTTTACTGACAAAAAAAATATGCATTGTCAGTTTAATATAGATATGCTGATATTTATTCCTTAAAATTTTAATTAATTTTTGATTCCTTAAAGCTGTAAAAGTTAAAACATTTAAAAGAAGTTTTTTCAGTAAAGTAAAAATTTTATTCTGGCTCTTTGAAACTATAGGGTTTAGAACCCTACTTTGATTGAATGTGTTTGGGGAAATGGTTAGCGTGAGAGGGGGCTTAGTTGCTCTCCATTCACTTTCGAATATTAAAAGGGGCACTAGCCCTTTCAATTTTCAATCAAATGAGCCCTTTTTGAAGTTTCTACGACAAAACTTTCTATAAAAACTATATATTCCCCCAGGGCAACCATTGCCCTGAGGGCTGTGCATGTGTGTGGGTGGGTGGGGGGGGGTGTCATCCTTAAAGACCTAACTTCCAGAACTTTCTACAACGTTGAACAAAATTAATGTCTCAAAATTTTGATTGGATGTGTTTGGGGACATGGTGGGCATGAGAGGGGGGGCTAGTTCTTCTTCAATCCCCTTCGACTATAGAAAAGGGCTCTAGCCTTTTTAATTTCCAATCGAATGAGCCTTTTTTGAAGTTTCTACAACAACTCCTTCTATATAAACTTCATATGCTCCCAGGGCATAACTTACAACCCTTGCTCTGAGGACTGTGGAGGATTGCCATCATCAAAGACCTAATTTTCAGAACTTTCGACTACGTTGAACAAAATGGCCGTCCCAAAATTTTTATTGGATTTGTTTGGGGAAAAGGTGGGCGTCAGAGGGGGGTTAGTCGCCCTCAAATCAGTTTCGACTATTAAAAAAGGCACCAGCCCTTTTGAGTTTCCAATCGAATCAGCTCTTTTTGAAGTTTCTACGACAACCCTTTCTATAAAAATCTTATATGCCCCCAGGGTATAACTTACAACCCTTACCCTGAGGGTTGCGGGGGAGTCAAAACCATAACTTCTATCTGGAAATCAACTAAGCTGAACAAAATGGCTATCTCAAAATTTGATTGGATGTGTTTGGGGAAACGGTGGGCGTAGAAGGGGTGTTAGTTGCCTTCCAATCACTGTCGACTATTAAAAAGGGCACAAGCCACACCAATTTCCAATCGAAAGAGCCCTTTTCGAAGTTTCTTCGACAACTCTTTCGATACGAAGTGCCCTGGTCTAAAGAAAAAAATATAATAAATAAATAATACATTGTCCCAACATATTTCTTTACTTAGGCAGCGCTATTGCCCTGCCTATGAAATGCAGTCTAATACAGATTTGGCTTTTCTTGCATGTACTTTGGTTGCGCTCAAGCAAAAACAAAAGAAAACCTTTACCGACCACAATATCTTGTCAAATGCCGCACTTTTCTTATTTTGGTCATACTAGCCTCTACTTTTCACTTTCCATAACTCAAGGTGATAGCGGCATAACTCTATTAATAAACAGATAAACTCGCATTACGCATTTTTGCTTACTTTCGACGCGTCTTCCATTGTTGTTGGCACACGCAGGGTTGCCCCTACAACGAAATAAAAATCACCAGTTTTTCCCTAAGAAAATCACCAAAATTCCCCGGTTTTCCACCAAAATCACCAAAAATTGTTGGTCAATAATGATAGGCTTCGCACCAAAAAGATGTGTTGGGCACCCTGAGCTTAGACATTATGTTTTTCAAAGGCAACTGGTCAAGAAGGAAGAGAATTTGTACCAAAAACCGGAATACCAGTCAAAACTGAAATTGTGGTCCAAAATCCTTTTTCTGGATATAAAGAATTTTTTTATTTATTTTTATTCATTTAACCACTTTTTACTTTTCGTTGTCTTTACTTTGCAAAATCTTTTTCTTGTTTCTAGGTTTCCATTGAAAAGAGTAACCACAATAATCCTCTTTCGTCCTCAAATCGAATTTAATTTGCTTATGAGCGTTTTTAATCCCCCCGCCACAGTTGGTATCCTTAATGGTAAACATTCACTCTGAAAAAGACCACTGAAATGGTGTCGATTTCTTATATATTTCTTTTACCTCTGGAAAATTGTCATGGGTCAAGTCTAAGCTGAAATATCGGACAAGCGGTGATAAATCTTATTTCCCTGGTTCCTTTGACCAGAGCTCTCCTTTGGCCAACCATTTAAATACTGTGATTCGGAGGTATCGCTTAGTGTGTCTTGATTTGGTTCAAATTCCCCCTTCAATATTCTGTTAGATTTTCACCTTCATACGTGTAGCCTTAATTGTACTAAGATCATAGTAGTAGCGGTAGTAGTAGGAACAGTAGTAGCAGTAATAGTGTATAATTATAAGTAGTAACAGTGGTAACAGGCGCATTTTGCCTTTTGGTCAACTGAACATCCCACTCATGATGCCCCTGAAGTTTTGTCTTGATTTGATAAGCCGTTCCAAAGATATTGCTGACACACCTGTATTAGCAATCTGTTTACACAGAGTATATTTTGATTTAGTTCAACTTTCCTCTCAGCATTTCCTCAGATATTTTTTCAATAACCTCAGCCTTAGTACGAGCCTGCTCGCTATAGAAGTAGTAGTTTTAGTGATAGAAGTGGTAGTAGTAATAGTACTTGTGGTAGCAGTAGAAGCAGCAGCAGTTGTAGCAGTAGAAGTAGTGTGCAAATAATACCTTTTTGGTCAATTGATCATGTCCCTTATTCTTTCCTGAAGGTTCCAAATTAAAACACTCAGTCATTCTTGAGTTACACCCTTTTGACAACCCATATACGCATAACTTGTTATGATTTAGTTCAATGCTCCCCCTAACATTCCCTGAAAGACTCATCTTAATGCCCTTCGTATTTAGGGATAATAGAAGTTAAACATGCATACCTTTTCTCAATAACATATACTAGAAGCAAACAAGCAACACATTGCATAACTTGCAGCCCTTACCCTGAGGGCTCGGGCGAGGGGGGGGGGGACCATCCCAAACGCACAACTACTGAACCTTTCAACAATGCAGAAAAAATTGATACCTCAAAACTTTTTTTGGGTGTTTGTTATGGGAAATGATGAGTGTGGGGTGGGTGGGGTTCTCTCAAATCACTTTGACTATTAGAAAGGGCACTATAAATTCCAATTTAAAATCACATGAGATCCATCTGAAATTAATACAACCACCCATTCCATAAAAACCTTATATGCCCCCAGGGCATATAAGCTCTTGCCCCAGGGCTCTGGTGGGTTTTGCCAACCTTGGAAGTAATGTTATATGTTCTTTGGACTGTTTTAAACAAAATTGCCATCGCACAATTTCAATATTTGAGAAAAGAGGGGTATTTGGGTGGGGGTGCTACTTGACCTCTATCACTGTTGACTCTTAATAGCGAACTAGAACTTTCAATTTCAACCAAATGAGTTACATCTAAAGCTTCTAGAACAATCCCTTCCATAAGAACCTTTAATGCCCAAGGGGCATAACTTACAACCCTCGCCCTCAGGCTCTGGTGGTTGGTATCAACCTCAAAAGCCTTGTTATATGATCTTTGGACTATTTTGAATAAAATGACTGTCTCAAAACTTCTATTGCATACATCTCGGCAAAACACGACAAAATGTTTTTTTATTCTCTTCTTAATTCTTCTTGACAACATTGTGATATAAGGCAAAGTTACATAATTTTGTTTTTTGAGTTGACCCATTACTATTAAAGAATAGTTAATATTTGCTGTTAGTTATAATACCTATATGATTAATGTCATGGTTGCGAAGAATCGTTATTTCTTGGAATTATTTGTTCATATGAAAATATTTTGTCCACTGCAAGATTTCTAGGAGGGAAGGGCCTGAGACCGGTCAACTGCATACACCCTGGGTGGAACATGCTTTTTTTTCGTCAGTGGTAGCTCAGTAAGTCTCAAATTGCTTTTTCATTTTAGACAAAACAGTAATGCGTTTTGTAACACGTAACATGTTTTGTAAGACGTAACACGTAAACGTTTTGTAACAAGTAACACGTAAACGTTTTGTAACACGTAACACGTGAACGTTTTGTAACACGTAAATGTTTTGTAACACGTAACACGTAAACGTTTTGTAACACGTAACACGTGAGTGTTTTGTAACACGTAAATGTTTTGTAACACGTAGCAAGTAAACGTTTTGTAACACGTAATATGTTTTATAACACGTAACACGTAAAAGTCTTGTAACACGTAAACGTTTTGTAACACGTAGCAGGTTTTGTAACACCTAACACGTAAACGTTTTGTTACACGTAGCACGTAAACGTTTTATAACACGTAACACGTGAACGTTTTGTAACACGTAAATGTTTTGTAACACTTAGCAAGTAAACGTTTTGTAACACGTAACACGTAATCTTGAAGACATTTTATACCCCACACTTCTAAAGTTAATAACCTAGCTGTTACAATTTTGTTAAATATCCGGAGCTTCAGTTAATTTGTTGATTGATTAGAGCTTTATTTAACTTCGCTGAAACAGGAGATTTGTTGACTGATTGATTGATTCGTTTATCTGTTACTGTCTTGGTTGAGAAAAGTTATTATTTCTTGGAATTACTTTGTTCATATTAAAAGAAACTATTAAAAATATTAAAAATACATTATTTTCATCATTCTTATATATCTATTTTTGTTTTTCCTGGATAATTTACGGTGCTTGTCAGTTATTTTATCTATAAGATTTTTCTTACTTTTCCCCTAGTATTTTCTTCTTTCTCTTTCCATCCAATGTACTTAAGCCACCTTTTTTTCCATTTAAAGCCTATTTTGATGCTATAATTAGCTTCACTTAATTTGACTTAATTGAGAATCAGAAACTTATTGTATGTCCTTATGTATTGCTTTACGGGTCGGCACCGTATTTGGCGTGTTTCGTGAAATGAAGTCATTATTCTGAGTAAACGTTAATTATGATGATGCTTAAAGGAAGCTATAAACACCCTCCGTCTTCTTTGAGTTCGGATGAATGCAGAATTTAAACCGAACTTTTACAGTAGTTGTTATTAGTCTTAATATGAAAAGAGTACAAGGTTTTTTTGTTGAGTATTTAGCAAATACAAGCCCAAATTTCTTTAAAAGCTTGCTTAAAAGTAAAGGGAGATGGGTCAAAATGAGAAATATTCAAGAATTTCGTTTGTTTACGCAAAAAACAAAGTGACAAATATAACCCATTAACCTGATCATACCTTTTAAATTGGTATATAGGTATATTGGTAATATACCCTGATTAGTTTTTTAAAAATAAAGTATAACAACGAAAAAATAATTTTTTGGCTGTATAACTACGTCAATACCATTAAAATTAATCATTATGCTATTGTAATTTTATTAAGTATATGGAGCGTCCATACTGGGATAGTGAACATACCCTATTCCCACACTAATAGTTCAGCCATCTAAATTTATTTCTTCCTGTAATAAAATTCAAGGTAATAGTAAACATTTTTAAACACAGACCTTATTACATAAATATTTGCACCAATGTTGTAATTTAATACATCTATTTCGCAGTTAACTTTTCAAACTTACTTGCCCCGTTTGCAAGACATGAGGACAAATTACCAAACTTAGTAATTAAAGTTATGCCAAACAGATTAAATCGGAACCCAATAGATGAGTCTATTTCTCCATTTGCTTCAATAACTATGCTCCATACAGACAAAACAGCCAACCCGTAAGTAAAGACCCTGAGCCAGTTTCAATTTATCATAACCTTGGTTTTGACTAGATATAGTTGTATATTCTTCCTTTGCAAATAGATTTGGATTCAAGTGATTCAAAAACCATGCATTCGCTTGAATTTCTTAGTAGTGAAGTCAGATTGCTATCACACAATAAAGAAGCATATTCGTAGGATTCTGCTTGGAAGGGGAGGGGGGACAACAACATTAAAATAGAATAATGACATGAAAAATGAGAAGGTACACATCAGGAAAAAGGAATTTCATAAAATGACAACTGTCATGTCAACTGTCAAGAAAAAAATCTGTCAAATATTTGGGACAAAGATAGAAATGCCATGCCTTGTTTGAAGCTAAATCGCGCTTAAGTGCTTTTAGTCTGTGTTATTGAAGGCGCGAAACTTGCCTACACCCCCTTTATGCCCCTCTCCTGCACTCCTCCTCCAACTGTTGGATCTTTTTGCAGAAAATAGGTATCTTTCAACTTGCTCATGTTTTGTGGACATGTTCAGTGCTTCCACTTTTAGATCTCAGTTTACCCTACTTTTTTTTTATCAATTTTCCCGAAATTCCCTGTATTTAGGTCTGATTTCTCCCTATTTTTCTCCCTAGAAAAAAGAGATATTTTACATTACATTTCCTTACAATCTACACGAAAAAAAACATAGCGCAGCATCAAATTGCTGCTTCAGATAATGATGTTTTACTTCAGATAGTGATGCATATAACATCTTTTACACTACCGAGATCACATAAAAAAGTTTAGTTTAGTGTCATCTCCAGAACTTCATCGCACGTAGCGTTTGCCTTCGTCTTGAAGCCAGAGACAGCGTTCGGTATGCTGACAGTGGATGAAGTTTTATCTTCGTTTTTCAACCAGTAATTGACTCGAATAAGTGAGACTAGTGTGAAATTCTCAACACTATCTCAGATGTCTGTTTTGATTAATTTCAGCAGACTAAACAAACGCTCAACTGGTACATTACTAAAAGGTAAAGAGGAGATCCGTAATATGCCCTTTCGCAATTCTGGGTACTCGATTTCGCCACTGCAAGTCTTCAGACTAAATATCTTCATCCAGTACTGCTAAACTGACAGGTCTTCAACTTGGGCATCTCCCAAATGAAGCTCAGTGACGTCAGTCATTGCCTGTGATCTCCATTCTACATCTGTTTTCTGGAGTCAACACTATTCTCTTAGAACAGGAAATCTCGCAGATAGTGGCCTTAGAGATTTTTCCTTCAAATTTGTTGTATTCCTTGGTTCAAGCAAAGCCAAAATGTCATAAATTTTGAGCTTCTTGGCTTTTGAGCTTCTACAAGTTCTTGCATTGAATCAGTTGCATCTATTCCCACACGTGTTTGGTCTAAAGGCAGGTATACACTTGAAAGGTAAGGATCCAGTTCGGTAAACAAACCAACACTGTAAATATAGTCCAGTTTTTTGAAGTTAGACGCAACATAATTCACAAGTTTGCTGGCACTTGCCTTTAGGGAGTGAAGAAGCGAAAGCTCAGATAGAAAAACTGTGATGAATTTGTTAGAGAGGCCGAGAGAGGAGTCCATGAATTCAAAATATGGCTTATTAAACTTGCTTTGTAATGTTGACAAGATAAGGTCATTGGTTGCAGTTGGGTCGTCAAACGTGGTTTCTATGAAATACTGAGTAAGAGCAACCCGACGATCAATAAGCCTCTTTATGCCGGCCTGAAGGGACAACCAGTGGGTCTGTCCTGGTGCAAGAATTGAGAGTATGTATCTATGGGTGTATAAATTTATTGCCCATCATAAATGTAAAATACAACACTGATGGAGTATAAAGAAAGAAAATGAAAAAAAAAACAATTAAATTCTGACAAATACAAACAGAACCAAAACAGAGAAGAACAGACAAGAAGAAAAAAAAAATTACAAATAGGGGCAATTATATATAAGAACAAACCTATTATCAAAGACGGACAATTTCAGAGGTGCTTTCACCAATAATCTGCCTCCGATACCTCTCATTTCTTTTCTGTAACGCGGACACTGGCTTGCAACTTTATACCGCGAGGACTGTGAGCTGTTATTTGTCCAGAGAGGCAGCCTTAGCAAATATTTCGCATACTTGTAGAAACACTTCTGTATACCCCTAATATCTGAAGTAGTAAGGAGAGACCAAAATTGTGCAAGAGCAAGTAAATGCTGAACAGCAAATACATTATAAACGCTAGCTAAGATACGGTGATTAAATTTAAACTTTAACGCAACTAGTAAACCATACGCATTCCTACCTTTTCTGGCGAACAAACTCCTTCGAAAGTTGACGCGTGGCCCGAAGATTTGTTCCAATCGGTACGCCAAAGTATGTCAGTGTATCATGTACTTTAATATTATGTTCACCTAACTGAACATTTTTTAAGCAATCTGAGTAGCGATTAAGAACATGAAATTCAGTATTACTCTCACTAAATCGAACGCAAACACGTTTATACTCCCTATCGAGAAATCCAAAATTTTCCACTATTCCAAAGGGCGTTGTACAATTGTCAAGGATGTAATCAGTACAGTTAGCTATCGAAAAATCAATACCGTTTAATATGCACGTGGTTAGAACTTTCTGTTGTGGCACAATGACAGTATTATTAAACAGGGACGAGAAGTAACAGCACCCTGTCTAATACCCTTTTTTACTGGAATCGAAGGAGTGAGTTCCACCGTACCAGGTAAGATGGTGACCTTAACTTTGGCATTTTGCTTTTTATACATATCACGTATCGATTTGATGACAGAAATATTGAATCCGCGCTTATAAGCAGTCAAGAAGATATGTGGATGTATACCCGTGTCGAAAGCTCTAGATACGTCTAACCCAGCAAAATATACTACCTCATTATTATCATGAGCATGCAGAAGTAAATTAGGAATCAAATGGTGAGCATGGTCACGGGCTACTCCTTTCTTGAAGCCGAATTGGTTATCCGGTGTATAACACTTAACAGATGTCTCGTCAAGAACTAGTAATTCAAAAACTTTGCATAAACTGGTGACACCGTAATTGGTCTCAAAGAAGAACATTGGTCCTTGGGATTTCCCCTCTTTAATACCGGGATTATTACACCAGTATTAAATAAATCAGGAACTATACCACTAGAGAACATTATCTGAAAGAGTAAGTTTATACGGTGAAGCAAGAGAAAAGACTCACATCTTAAGTGCTGTATACAAAGGCAATCAACTCTACAAGAGGTTGTCTTTTATAGCTTAACAATGTATCCGGAAACTACAGATCCAATAACAATAAAATTGATTTCATCAGTTGATTGGACTAAGCAACCATCAAGTTTCCTTTCATATTGTTTTGACAATGATGGATCAGGCTCGGAAAATTCATTTTTACCGTACCCATACCACTGGTCACTGTTAATTTTGAAAGCATTATAGGCTTTTGAATTATCTCTTTTGAGCAGTTTCCCTACGAAATTAGGTTTACCTGTGGTTTTACTTGATAGTTCAGCTACTGATTTAGCCTGGTGTTGCCTAAGTACTTTCGTAAAATGTCGCTTTGTTTTCAGACGAATTTCATTTATCAAACCTTGTCGTGGCATACCACACTCCTTCCAGACCTGAAACCAGAATTTCGATTTAGCACAAGAATCAACGAGGTCAGGGTTACCTGACCAACCATGCTTCTCAGTTCCAAGACGTACTCTTCGTATGGGTAAACTAGCATGCTCGGCAGAGCGTAGAGCGTGAATGATTTCTGCACAGTAAATATTCAGCAATATTTGCTTCTCTGCAAAGGTTAATACTTTGTTTTGGGAAAGTAGATGAAACGGCACTTTGTTCTTTTTCAAATTATAATCACTAATAGCCCAGAACGCAAACGTGTATACACAAGACCAGTTAGTGGTTTCATGCTATTTACCAACATTATCTGAGCTTAGACTATACAGCGCAATAAGCTAAACAGTGACTATATTAATAATAGGCATATGGTCTGAGACATGAAAAGTGAAGATAAGTGAGGATCCTGAGTAAGGTTTTACATTTGGGGAACACATGGTTTTACATTCGGGGAAGTCCAGAGAAGAGGTACTGCCAGAGTTATGGATATATGTGAAACATTGGGTATTCTCGACCGCCAAGAGCTGAAGGCTCATACTATTCAGAATATTAGCACGACTGTTTCTTTCGTCAAAAAGGGTACAGTTCATCTCACCTGTATGGAGTACTGCGAGGTTTTGCAGCTTACAATTAGACACGAGAGACTTGACTAGTCTACATACTTTATCATAGTGTCTTTGTGATGTAGCATTACGGTAATATGTGGGTAACTACACTGAAACCGCCCCATAAATCTTAATTTTGACTGCCGTAAATTGGTTACTGTTGCGTAAGTTTTCGGGCATGTGGACACTTCTAGGAAGAACAGCAGTACCTCCACTCGGTCGATCAGCCCCGGAGTGTCTAGCGGCACGACTTATTACGACAGTAGAGTTTTGCATTGAAAGAACTCCTGAAATTCAGCACACTTATTTCATCTGGAAGCGCTTCTGGAAACGTAGGCATAGATATTTCGCGCCTAGGATGAACGCATAGGATAAGCATGCATAGGATGAACATAAGTGAATAAGATGGCATGAGAATTTCACATTCAAGATATGGGCACCATAGCTTTCATTAGTGTTGAACCAGATCTATTGGTTCCAAAAATGACTTTAGTAGTATCTGCACAAAATCCAACAATATTTTGCCAGGGAATCAAGTTCTTTTCAATGACTTGTTTGATGCAGTTAGTCAGACCCTCAGCCGACCCATCACTACGCTTAGCCATGTCCAATACTTCGACATGAAGGTTTTATCTTTCTCACTAAAAAAAAATTACGATAGTAGCTAGTTGTTTATCATTAGTGCAATCAGTGGTCTCATCAATTATCACGGAGAAAAAAGCAGTTTTGAGCAACTCGACTAACTGGTTGTGTAGTACCAAAGAAAAATTATGTCGCAAAATATTTGTAGCTTTCTGTTTACCCAGAGTGACCCCTGCTAGGGTCTGGTCTTTTGGAAATAATTTTCTACGGAGAGGAATCAAGCTGTCTGCAAGACGTAATGGCAGATTATGTTCTGCCGAAAATATTCAGATGCGCTGTTCAATTTCTTTGGAATTACTGCCTACAGTCAGAAGTTTTTCAATGCTGCCAATGCCAACCTTTGTCTCAGATTTCATTGCTTGCTTTCATATGCTACTTGGTCAGAGCATGCCGGGTCAACTCTGATTTCTCTCAATATTCATACTTCAAACATAATCTACAGTATGGTACATAAGTATTTTTCTTTGACTTGTTGGACACTCTTTTATCTATCCAATTTTTAAACATATGTAACTGAAGCAACTTGTGAACAAATTTTTGGTCGATTTTTTTTCATTTGGCAATTCTTAAAATCTTTAATTTACCCGAGATATCCCTGAAAATCTTTACTTTACCTCAGATTTCCTTTTATCCCTAGATTCAAAATAAGTGTCCCTAAAAGAAATGATTTCTTTCTAAAATAGGGTAATCTCCCTTAAAGTGGAAGCCCTGGATATGTTGTACCTGCTTTGCCTTGTAGTTTTGTTGCATCTTTGTGAAAATTTCCTCTCATATGTACATTCACAGGTACTAGGACACTTCAGTCAAATAAGGTCATTCGGAAAGACTTCTGTTTAGCCTTTAAGGGCAGACCAAATTTACATCAGGATTATGCCATGAACACCATCTGATGATTCTTACAGGGGACTATTTTTGCGGGAAGAGGGGTGATATAACCATAGCATGTAATATTAGTAGATAAATCTTTTATTTTGGTATAACGCCCAATATTAATTTTTTTGCTAGACTATGTGTTCTTTAAATTATTCAAAAAAAGAAAAAAACATTGTTAGGCTCTTATACTTTCGTTATTGACAAGCATCGTTATTTACTTACCATTCATTACTATGAAATTTTTTTTTGTGTATTTTTTTTGCTCCAACCGAATCATATAGAACATTTTTTTTGTGGAAAACTTGTCAGGGGTCAGTCAGTCACAAATTACAACTTATATTTTTCCTTATTATGGGTCAAAACCTATTGGCAGGCAGCCAACAATAGAGCAACAAACGTTTTTTCTATGGTTTTTCCGTATTCTGTTTTTTTCCTTTAGTTTCTTTATAATTTAGATAATTTCGGAGACCACACTGCCTTTCCATGACGATAAATAAAAGTTCAAATAGGGATAAAATCCTTTTAATAGACAGTGATGATGATAACAGTCATAGAAATTCACAACAATACCAGATATTTCGGTCACATATACAGTGACCGTCATCAGTAGTAAAGGTCACTGTATATGTGACCGAAATATCTGGTATTTTTGTGAATTTCTATCACTGTTATCATCATCACTGTCTATTCAAAGGATTTTATCCCTATTTGAACTTTTATTCTTTATAATTATTATATAGTCCCAAATTTCCGAATGGGGGCCATGGCTCTTCATGATCCCCCCCCCTTGCCGATGCCCATGGCTTCGTTAATCCAAAAATGAGTAGAAATAAGTTCAAATAATTTTTCAAGCGTAAAAGTACCACAAATCACCATAAATAAATGAATTGAACGCAAAACGAACATAAATAACAATAAATAACCTATTCAAATTCAAAATAGCAACAACTAGCATGAGTAGGGCATACAACCCCCAAACCTCCTCAAGTCCAGAAAGTAATTTGCACTTTACTCAAAACAAAATACATTTTAAATGTTTTCACTTTTATAACTTCAACAAATAAAGAAGTATTAAGACTATAAGAAATAGATATCACAATATGTATATCAAACTGACAATTAACGGTTAAGTAAAGCGCAAATTATTTTCAGGTCTGAAGAAGACATGGGTGTTGTCAGCAATACTCCTTTTCCTTTTTGCTTGTTTTGAGTTTGACTAGGCTATCTATTATAATTTCTGTTAGTTTTGGGTTTCATTTATTTGTTAATGGTGATTTGTGGTAGTTTAACACTTGTAAGATAAGAAAAACAAACTCGTAGAATTTGATTACGCTTTTGTCCGTAAAAACGTAAAGAATTTAGAATGTGTTGGTTCCCAAAGCCAACTATCCTTTCAAATAATAGCCAAACCCTCTTAAACTTTTTGGTGCGATATGTTAGTAGAAAGGGGTCAGGAGGTCCGAGACGAACACCATATATGGGCATAGACTCCCTAGAGAGAACACCTGTGCTGTCAGTCCGAGAAGAACACAATATATGGGCATAGAGTCCCTAGAGAGAACACCTGTGCTGTCAGTCCGACGGGGCGCCATATATGGGCATGGAATCCCCAGGGAGAACACGTTTCCGAGGAATGTCTCCGGGCGAAGTTTATTAATGTCTTTGGTGTTCGTCCAGGAGAATTGTCTCCGGGCGAAGGTAATTAATGTCTTTGGTGTTCGTCCAAGAGAATTCTTTCCGGGCGAGGTTCATTAATGTCTGACAGATGATGTCAATGTTGATTGATTTGTTGGTGTTCATCCAGGAGTATTGACTCCGGGCGAATGTTTTGATCTTAGAGATGAAGAGATTAACGCGGGAAAGGGTTTCCTAGGAATTTCAAATGTGACAGCGCAGGGATGTCAAAACAAAAGGAACACGCTGAAATTACGTTTAGAGATTATTTGGGCGAAACCGTTTTAGGCATTTTAAGGATTATTTGGGCGAAACCGTTTTAGGCATTTTAGGGAATTATTTGGGCGAAACAGATTGAGGCATTTTAGAAGATGATTTTAGAAAACAATAGCGGAACTTTTAAAATCACAACAACTGAAGGTCAGTAAATAATTCCTTTTTTATTTTTTTAAACACGATTGGTTTGAAATAAAAGCGGTACTTTTAAAATCACAACAACTGAAGGTCAGTAAATAATTCCTTTGTTTTTTTTGTTAAACATGATTGGCTGAAATAAAAGCGGAACTTTTAAAATCACAACAACTGAAGGTCAGTAAATAATTCCTTTTTTTTTTGTTAAACACGAGGAGACACATACACAGAGACACATACACAGAGACACACACACAAAGACACACACACAGAGACACACACACAGAGACACACACACACAGACACACACACAGAAACACACACACAGAGACACACACACAGAGACACACACACACAGACACACACACAGGGACACACACACAGAGACAAACACACAGAGACACACACACAGAGACACACACACACAGAGACACACACACAGACATACACATACAGAGACACACACACAGAGACACACACACACAGAGACACACACACAGAAACACACACACACAGAGACACACACACACAGACACAACCACACACACACACACACACACACACACACACACACACACACACACACACACACACACACACACAGAGACACACACAGACACACACACACAGAGACACACACACAGAGACCCGCACACAGAGACACACACATCGGCTTTTTGTTGGATTAAAAATATAATTATTATCACTAGTATTATTCTCTTGTAATAGATTCAATTTCTGATATGCAATGTTGGCCACGATCAAGCGAGTACCCAGACCCCTTCATTCAAATCCTCGGTCTTAGGACAGAACCGTTACTGATAGAATTTTTGATATAAAATTCGTTCATTGAAAATTTATCGCTGCTCCATGGCAAAGATGGTTCTAGATATTTACCCTCCAAGAAAATAACCCCCGGACCCCCGCCCCCATAGAAAATACATCCCCGCTGAAAAAAATTATTCCCGAAAATCCCCCCCTCGCAAAAAACTCCCCCGCGAATAATGTTCACATGTTTCCCAATAACAAATAATATCTGTAAACAATAAACAAATTAAAAACTTAAAAAGGCACTTGAACTACTATAATTGGGTTCTCTGATTTTTTTGTTCCTAGGGAGGGAGGGAGATACCTCAAAGGGTGCATTTTGATTCCAAAACATCCCAGCTCTCATTGAGCCATCAGATAAATACAAAATTATTTCTAACGGGAAGATGAGGAGAAAGTGGAGGTAGGAATTGGTGTATAATCCCCATAACCAGGATTTCTTTTGGGGGGAGGACATATTTTTTTTTGGAGAGGGGGGTACAAAAGGAACTTTAAAAGACGCATCAAAAATGTGAAATTGATATATACTCCCTTTTGATTTCTGGGAATATTTCTGGTCTATACTTTTAGCATAGGCAGCGCAATAGAGCTGCCTAAGTAAAGAACGATGTATGTATTATTTATTTATTACTTTTGTTTATCCATACCAGGGCACTTCGTATCGAAGGAGTTGTCGTAGAAACTTCCAAAAGGGCTCATTCGATTGGATATTGAGTGGCTAGTGCTCTTTTAATTAGTTGAAATTGATTGGAGGGCCACTAGCCCCCCCCCACGCCCATAATTCCCCCAAACACATCCAATCAAAATTTTGAGACAGCCATATTGTTCAGCGTAGTTGATTTCCACATAGAAAATATTTTTTTGAGGAGGACACTCCCCCAAAACCCTCGGGGCAAGGGTTTTAAGTTATGCCCTGAGGGCATATAAGAACGATGTTTGTAGAATGTATCATTTATTATTTTTTTCATTTAGAGCAGGGCACTTTATATCGAACAAATTGTCGTAGAAGCTTCGAAAAGGACTCATTCAATTGGAAATTGGAGTGGCTTGTGCCCTTTTTAATAGTCGAAAGTGATTGGAAGGCAACTAAAACCCCTTCTGCACCCACCATTCCCAAAACACATCCTATCAAAATTTTGAGATAGCCATTTTGTTCAGCGTAGTTGATTTCCAGATAGAAATTATGTTTTTGAGGTGGACACTCCCCCACAACCTTCAGGGCAAGGGTTGCGATTTATGCCCTGGGGGCATATAAGATTTTTATAGAAGGTGTTGTCGTAGAAACTTCAAAAAGGCTCATTCGATTGGAAATTCAAAGGGCTAGTTCCCTTTTTAATAGTCGAAAGTGATTGAAGGACAACTAGCCCCCCCCCACGCCCATCATTCCCCCAAACACATCCAATCAAAATCTTGAAATAGCCATTTTGTTCAGCGTAGTTGATTTCCGAATAGAAATTATGTTTTTGGGAAGGACAATCCCCAAGAGCCCTCAGGGCAAGGGTTGTAGGTTGTGGCCTGGGGGTATTTAATGTTTTTATAGAAAGCGCTGTCTTAAAAAGTTCAAAAAAGGCCCATTCGATTAGAACTTCAAAGGGCTAGTGCCCTTTTTAATGGTCAAAAGTTTTTGGTGGGCAAATAGCCCCCCCCCCCCCCCTCACGCCCATCATTTCCCCAAACACATCCAATCAAAATTTTGAGATAGCCGTTTTGTTCAGCGTAGTTGATTTCAAGATAGAAAATATGTTTTTTGAGGAGGACGGTCCCCCACAACCCTCGGGGCAAGGGTTTTAAGTAATGACCTGAGGGCATATAAGAACAATTTTGGCACAATGTAGTATTTATTTTTTTTTCCTTTAGAGTAGGGCATTTCGTATCGAAGGAGTTGTCGTAGAAACTTCGAAAAGGGAGTAGTATTGATGCTATTGATATCAAATATACATGGAATTTCACAAGAATATACAGTGCAGTTTGACGTGTACATTGCAAAAAGCGACCAAACCTTTCATATTATATACCTATAAAGTGAACAAACACGTTTTGAGAGTATAATTGAGATTACATAACGCAGCCAGATGGGGTTTTGAAGCACTTTCATCATAACATTTTCTTTTAAACCAGAAACTAGTAATTATCAAATTGCGTATTTAGGAATGATTTTGTAGGAAAAGCTGTCTATCACCCATGCATTATTCACTGTTCCATTTCTTTGAAGTATGTGCTATCAGACTGGTTTCTGATTTTTTGGACAATTTATTTTAGTCAAGACTAGTTTGTTAGGAATGTGTCGCTAGATAGCATTTGTGAATTGGATCGTATGAAGGTGGAGAAAAAAGGGTATAGCATTTGCTAAATGAAATATACGAACGATATTAATTGAATAAAAGGGAGAAAAATAGAGCTAGATAGCATTTGCAAATTGGATCGTATGAAGGTGGAGAAAAAAGGGTTAAAATGATTATTGGACAATTGCCTTTAGTCAAGACTAGTTTGTTAGGAATGTGTCGCTGCTAAAGCCAACTCTAATTGCAAAAAAAGGTTATAGCATTTGCGAATTGGACTATACGAACGATATTAATTGAATAATAGGGAAAAAAACAGAGCTAGATAGCATTTGCGAATTGGACCGTATGAAGGTGGAGAAAAAAAGGGTTAAACTGATTATTGGACAATTGCCTTTAGTCAAGACTAGTTTGTTAGGAATGTGTCGCTGCTAAAGCTAACTCTAATTGCAAAAAAAGGTAAAGCATTTGCGAATTGGTGATTCTCAGTTAAGGTAACCCCTCGGGGCTGTTAACTCATAGCTTATTTATTATAAATTTGGAACTATATCAATCTATGGAAATGGCGAACGATGATAAAATGGTCTTATGACTTGACCTAACTTTAATTCTTCGATGAGTTCTGTATAATACAAAAGTGGGGTTTGAACAGTGTTGTCAATTTAAAATAGTTTAACGTTATAGTATACTAAAAAGTTGATACTAAGAGAGATGTAGATGGCAGGAAAAGAATTTTAATAATGAAATTCAGAGCAAACCTTAGAAATCCTTGCAAATCAAGTAGTAAGGTGTATGTGAGTACAAACCATCAAGGGCCATAAGCACCAACGACCCTAACCAACAGAACCCTCAACCCTCAAAAGGTCCCCTATCCCCAAACTCGAAGGGTGCCCCCTCCCTGCAACTTTTTGGCCCCCTTCCCCATTTTTTTTTGAATTTTGTTTGAAGTTTTTTTTTAAACTTTTTTTATTATTTTTTTTTAACATGAGATATTTTTTTCAACTTTCTTTTTACATGTCTTCGAATGAGATGAAACATAATTAAAACAAAAAAAATCACATTTAATATTTTTCAAACTCAAAAATGAGAATGGTATAGACATGTTAGTCATGACCTTTACTATAAGTCAACTTTTTTTTTACGAATTTTAAAATAACATAAAATATGCTTACGGCTCAAACAATTGTACTGTATGCTTGATCAGAGACACGATGCGGCTTTCCCGCTGGTACTTTATGGCGGATTATCGACACTATCTAGTTTATTGCCTGTATTAAATCAGTATTTCTTACGCAGTGGAACGAAAAATACAAAAGTCATATCTTTAAAAAAAAAGTGATGATGGAGCATTTTAATAAAGTGTGTTCACATGACAATGTTATTGTAGCATTGAATGCCGACAAGGAGAAGTGTTTAAACTATGAAACAAGTACAAGCACTAGCAATATTGGAAATGTATGCATGCATGTATTGTAATGACAGTAAGGAATTAAATTTCTTTGGAGTACCGAAAAAATTCAACTCTTATGTTGGTAGATATGCAAGATTGAGATCTCCGGAGTTGATTGCACTCAAAGAGAATACCAACATAAAAATAATCGTTGATGAGAGAGGACAACTCCTTGCTACTGTTGCAGGTAACACATTACCTAATGATACATCCTATCGTCAGCTTTCGGGTATTAGCATTCAACGGAAGATAAAAAAAAGAAATGCCTACTCTTCTACTAATATCATAAACCATATCCTGTCTACGTGCCGAAACTGTTACCTGTGTAAAAATAATGTGATAATAGACAGTGAAATTGCCGGAAAAATAAAAATGACATTGGTAAAAAATATCAAAAAGGAATATAAAGATGAATCGATGAAAAACAAAGTACAAGCAAACGTTACTGCCATTGATCAAACAGTCAATGAACCAAATAATCCCAAAGACAAAAATTATATTGAGCCTGTTGATGACATGCCAGTAAAAGTCGTGAATGACCCAAATGGAATATGGATTATTCTACTGATAATGAACTAAGAGAAGACAATAACTACAATATCAAGAGAGAACATGGTGAACTATTTTATGGAACGGATTCAAAATGTCCAAAGTTGATCATTGATATTAATAATGTATCATAATATATTTTTGTATTAATATTCTACATAGCATTATTTCATTAAAAATATATTATGCATTACATTGTTATGTGTTCATTATTTTTAGAGTAAGCTAGCATATCAAACGTTTAGAATGTTTATTAAAACATCGGAGATGTAAGAAAAGGAATTTGCAGACATCTATTGTCAGACACATGGGATAACTTTGACATAATCTAGGTATCAGAATGAATATATTCTTTATTAACATCAGTTGTTGGATATGTCATTATGAAAAAATTGTAAGTAATTAAGTAACAAACTCTTTCTTGAATTCAGAAATTACAATACAGATACAGAAATTTAATTCAACACAATACAATACAGAATTGTATTGTATACAGAAATTTCTGTATTGTTTAATACAACAATACAGAAATTTAATTCAGGAAATTATGAAAAAATTGAACAAATTCTTTATTAACATTCCTTATCGATTGAATTTGCTTCCATCAACATCCTTTGTCAGATACATCGAATAAAATTGACAAATTGTAAATATGAGAGTGAATAAATAATTTATCAAAATCCTTTATCGGATATGACGGATAAAATTGACAAAATCTAAGTATCAGAGTGATTAGAATCTAAGTATCAGAGTGATTAAATTTGATATCAACATCCCTTTCTCTAATACATGGGATAAAATTTACCTAATCTAAGTATCAGAGAGAATAAATGCTTTATCATCATCCTTTTTCGGGCATATCGGATAAAAGTGACAAAATATAAGTATCAGAGTTATTAAATCGTATATCAACATCCATTTCTCGAATACATGGGATAAAATTGACAAAAGCTAAGCGTCAGAGTGAATAATTTATTTTTTATTAACATCTTTTCTCAGATACAACGAATATAGTTGACAAAATCTAAGTATCAGAGTGAATAAATGCTATATCAGCATCATTTGTCGGATATGTTGGATAAAATTGACAAAATCTAAGTGTCAGAGTGAATAATTTTTTTTTTCAACACCTTTTGTCAGATACATCTAATATAATTGACAAAATCTAAGTATCAAAGTGAATAAATGTATTATCAACATCCTTTGTCAGATACATCAAATAAAATTGACAAAATCTAACTTTCAGAATGAATAAATTGCCTAACAACATCCTTTATCGGATATGTTGCATGAAATTCACAAAATCTAAGTATCAAAATGACTAAATTCTATATCAACATCTTTTTCTCTGATACATAGGGAAAAATTGACAAATTCTAGGTGTTAGAGTGAATAAATTTGTTTTATCAACATCCATTGCCAGAAACATCAGATAAAATTTGCGAAATCTAAGTATCAGAGTGAATAAATTCATTATCAATATCCTTTGTCGGATATGTCAGATAAAATTGACAAAATATAAGTATCAGAGTGAATAATTTTTTTTTCTACAACATCCTTTGCCAGATACATCGAATAAAATTAATAAAACATAAGTGTCAGAGTGAATAAATTTTTCTATCAACATCCTTTTTCAGATTTATCAAACAAAATTGACAAAATCTAAATTTCAGAATGAATAAATGCTTTAACAACATCCTTTATCGGATATGTCACATAAAATTGACAAAATCTAAGTATCAGAGTGACTAAATTCTATATCAACATCCTTTTCTCGGATACATAGGATAAAATTGACAAATTCTAAGTGTTAGAGTGAATACATTTTTTTTATCAACATGCCAGATACATCGGATAAAATTGACAAAATCTAAATTTCAGAATGAATAAATTCATTATCAACATCCTTTGTCGGATATGTCGGATAAAATTGACAAAATCCAAGTATAAGAGTGAATAATTTTTTCTAACAACATCGAATAAAATTGATAGAATATAAGTGTCAGAGTGAATAAATTTTGTTTTATCAACATCCTTTGTCAGATACATCGGATAAAATTGACAAAATCTAAGTATCAGAGTGACTAAATTCTATATCAACATCCTTTTCTCGGATACATAAGATAAAATTGACAGACTCTAAGTATCAGAGTGAATAATTTTTTTTATCAACATCCTTTGCCAGATACATCGAATAAAATTGACAAAATCTTAATTTCAGAATGAATAAATTCATTATCAACATCCTTTGTTGGATATGTCGGATAAAATTGACAAAATCTAATTATCAGAGTGAATAATTTTCTTATCGCCATCCTTTGCCAAATACATCGAATAAAATTGATAAAATATAAGTGTCAGAGTGAATAATTTTTTTTTATCAGCATACTTTGTCAGATATATCAAATAAAATTGACAAAGTCGAATTGTCAGAATGAATAAATGTTTTAACAACATCATTTATCGGATATGTCGGATAAAATTGACAAAATCTAAGTATCAGAGTGACTAAATTCTATATCAACATTCATTTCTCGGATACATGGGATAACATTGACAAATTATAAGTGTTAGATTGAATAATTTTTTTATCAACATCCTTTGCCAGATACATCGGATAAAATTGACCAAATCTAAGTATCAGAGCGAATAAATTCATTATCAACATCCTTTGTCGGATAGGTCAGATAAAATTGACAAAATCTAAGTATCAGAGTGAATAATTTTTTTAACAACATCCTTTGCCAGATACATCGAATAAAATTGATAAAATATAAGTGTCAGAGTGAACAAGTTATTTTTATCAACATCCTTTGTCAGATACATCGAATAAAAATTGACAAAATCTAAATATCAGAATGAATAAATGCTTTAAGAACATCCTTTATCAGATAGGTTGGATAAAATTGACAAAATCTAAGTATCAGAGTGATTAAATTCTACATCAACATCTTGTTCTCGGATACATTGGTTAAAACTGAAAGAATCTAAGCTACGCAGTGAATATTTTTTTTATCAGCATTCTACGACGATTACGTTTCACAGATTTTACATAATCTTACCGTCACAGTAAATAAATTCCCTTAGATGATCCATGGTGGGATGAGTCGGATAAAGTCGATAAAATTTAAGGATGAGAGTGATTAAATTCCATATCATCAGCATTTTCTCAGATACATGGGATAAAATTAACAAAATCTAAGTATTAGCGTGAATAAATGCTTTATCAACATCCTTTAAATGCATTATCAACATCATTAGTCGGCTATATCGGATAAAATTGACAGAATCTAAGTATCAGATTGATTAAAAGCTATATTAACATCCCTTTCTCGGGTACATGGGATAAAATTGATAAAATCTAAGTATCAGAGTGAATAATTTATTTTTTGTCAACATCTTTTATCAGTTACAGCAATTATAATTAACAAAATCTAAATATCAGAGTGAATAAGTGCTGTTTCCGCATCCTTTGTCGGATATGTTTAATAAAATTGACAAAATATAAATATCAGAATGAATAAATGCTTTAACAACATCCTTTGTCGGATATGTTGGATAAAATTGACAGAATCTAAGTATCAGATTTATTAAATTCTATATCAACATCCCTTACTCGGATAAATGGGATAAAATTGACAAAATCTAAGTATCGGATTGATTAAATTCTATATCAACAACCCTTTCTCGAATACATCGGATAAAGTTGACAAAATCTAAGTATCAGAGTGATTAAATGCTTTATCAGCATCCTTTGTTGGATATCTGTGATAATATCTAAGTATCAGAGTGATTAAATTCCATACCAACATCCCTTTCTCGGATACATGGGATAAAATTGACAAAATCTAAGTATCAGAGTGAATAAATGCTTCATCAACATCCTTGAAATGCATTATCAACATCATTTGTCGGCTATATCGGATAAAATTGACAAAATCTAAGTATCAGATTGATTAAATTCTATATCAACATCCCTTTCTCGAATACTTGGGATAAACTTGACAAAATCTAAGTATCAGAGCTATTAAATTATATATCAACATCCCTTTCTCAGATATTTGGGATAAAATTGACAAAATCTAAGTATCAGAGTGAATAAATGCTTTATCAATATCCCTTAAATGCATTATCAACATCACATGTCAGATATATCGGATAAAATTGAAAAAATCAAAGTAACAGAAATAATAAATTCGTTTTCAAAGATTTATCGGATACATCCGATAAAAAACGGATTATGTGCGCGCACGTAACCTAGTCTAAATTAACCTTAAAAAATGAAACAAAGCTATGTCGACTTTGCATATCTATCTCACTATGTATGCGCCGTCGCGGGGTACACTCCATGTCTTTCTCGGTTTTTGTGTCTAAATCTACGTATTTGTATGTGTTTTTATCTCTCTCACTCTTTTTGCGTGTGTGTCTGGGTGGGTGTTTGCTTATTCCAATGCATGTCTGGCCACTCTAAGTGAACCTAAATTAACTCAACTTTTTGAATATCTCTCTCACTCTTTCTGCGTGTCTGAGTGGTTGTGCTGCCATCTATAACCGGTCTAACCTAAATTCAACCTAACGACGCATGAAATCAAAATGAATAGAACTTGGATTTTATGACTGTTATGTGATGTATCCGATATAAACTTTGAAAACGAATTTATTCTTTCTGGTACTTAGATTTTGTCAATATTATCCGATGTATCTGACATGTGATGTTGATAATGCATTTAAGGGGTATTGATAAAGTATTTATTCACTCTTATACTTAGATTTTGTCAATTTTATCCCATGTATCTGAGAAATAGGATGTTGATATAGAATTTAATAACTCTGATACTTAGATTTTGTCAAGTTTATACCAAGTATTCGAGAAAGGGATGTTGATATAGAATTTAATCAATCTGATACTTAGATTTTGTCAATTTTATCCCATGTAGCCGACAAATGATGTTGATAATGCATTTCAAGGATGTTGATAAAACATTTATTCACTCTGATACTTAGATTTTGTCAATTTTATCCCATGTATCCGAGAAAGAGATGTTGATATGGAATTTAATCACTCTGATACTTAGATTCTGTCAGTTTTATCCGACATATCCGACAAAAGATGTTGATATTGAATTTATTCACTCTGATACTTAGATTTTGTCAATTTTATCCCATGTATCCGAGTATGGGATGTTGATATATAATTTAATAACTCTGATATTGAGATTCTGTCAATTTTATCCCATGTACCCAAGAAAGGGATGTTGATATAGAATTTAATCAATCTGATACTTAGATTTTGTCAATTTTATCCCATGTACCCGAGAAAGGGATGTTGATATAGAATTTAATCAATCTGATACTTAGATTTTGTCAATTTTATCCGATGTAACTGGCAAAGGATGTTGATAGGGTTAGTCAATTTTATCTGATATAGCCGACAAATGATGTTGATAATGCATTTAAAGGATGTTGATAAAGCATTTATTCAATCTGATACTTAGAATTTGTCAATTTTATCCCATGTATCCGAGAAAATGATGTTGATATGGCATTTAATCACTCTGATACTTAGATTTTATCAATTTTATACGACATATCCGACAAAGGATGTTGATAATGAACTTATTCACTCTGACACTTGTATTTTGTCAATTTTATCCCATGTAGCTGGCAAAGGATGTTGATAAAAAAAATATTCACTCTAACACTTAGATTTTGTCAATTTTAATCTATGTATCCAAGAAAAGGATGTTGATGTAGAAGTTAATCACTATCATACTTAAATTTTGTCAATTTTTTCCGACATATCCGATAAGGGATGTTGGTAAAGCATTTATTCATTCTAATATTTGAATTTCGTCAATTTTTATTCGATTTATCCGACAAATGAATGTTGATAAAAAAAAAACTTGTTCACTCTGACACTTATATTTTATCAATTTTATTCGATGTATCTAGAAAAGGATGTTGATAAAAATATTATTTACTCTAATACTTAGATTTTGTCAATTTTATCCGACATATCCGACAAAGGATGCTGATAATAAATTTATTCACTCTGATCCTTAGATTTTGTCAATTTTATCCGATGTATCTGCCAAAGGATGTTGATAAAAAAAAATTATTCGCTCTAGCACTTAGAATTTGTCAATTTTATCCTATGTATCCGAGAAAAGGATATTGATATAGAGTTTAGTCACTCTGATACATAGATTTTGTCAATTTTATCCGACATTTCCGATAAAAGATGTTGTTAAAGCATTTATTCATTCTGAAATTTAGATTTTGTCAATTTTATTTGATGTATCTGAAAAAGGATGTTGATAAAAAAATTTATTCACTCTGACACTTATATTTTATCAATTTTATTCGATGTATCTGGCAAAGGATGTTGATACAATTTTTTTATTAACTCTGATGCATAGATTCTGTCAATTTTATCCAAAATATCCGACAAAGGATGTTAATAATGAATTTATTCATTCTGAAATTTAGACTTTGTCAATTTTATCCGATGTAAAAAATTCATTCACTCTGACACTTAGATTCTGTCAATTTTATCCTATGTATCCGAGAAAAGGATGTTGATATAGAATTTAGTCACTCTGATACTTAGATTTGTCAATTTTATCCGACATATCCGATAAAGGATGTTGTTAAAGCATTTATTCATTCTGAAATTTACATTTTGTCAATTTATTTTGATGTCTCTGACAAAGGATGTTAATAAAAAAAAAAAAAATTATTCACTCTGACACTTATATTTTATCAAATTTATTCGATGTATCTGGCAAAGGATGTTGATAAAAAATTATTCCCTCTGATACTTAGATTTTGTCAATTTTATCCGACATATCCGACAAAGAATGTTGATAATGAATTTATTCATTCTAAAATTTAGATTTTGTCAATTTTATCTGATGTATCTGACAAAAGATGTTTATAAGAAATTTATTCACTCTGATACTTTGATTTTGTCAATGTTATCCTATGTTTCTGAAAAAGGATGTTGATATAGAATTTAGTCACTCTGATACTAAGATTTTGTCATTTTTATCCGACATATACGATAAAAGATGTTGTTAATGCATTTATTCATTCTGAAATTTAGATTTTGTAAATTTTATTTGATGTATCTGACAAAGGATGTTGATAAAAAATTTTTTCACTCTGACACTTATATTTTATCAATTTTATTCTATGTATCTGTCAAAATATGTTGTTAAAAAAAAATTATTCCCTCTTATACTTGGATTTTTTCAATTTTATCTAACACAACTAATAAAACATGCTTATTAAAAATTTATTCGCTCTGATGTATGGATTATTTTAATTTTATCCGGTGTATCTGGAAAAGGATACTGATAAAGAAAATTTATTCTCTCTAACACATGGAATTTGTCAATTTTATCCGATGTATCCGAGAAAAGGATGTTGATATAGAATTTAGTCACTCTGATACTTAGATTTTGTCAATTTTTTCCGACATATCAAACAAAGGATGTTGTTAAAGCATTTATTCATTCTGAAATTTAGATTTTGTCAATTTTATTTGATGTATCTGACAAAGGATTTTGATAATGAATTTATTAACTCTGATACTTAGATTTTGTCAATTATATTTGATGTTTCTGACAAAAGGTGTTGATAAAAAAAATTATTCACTCTGACACTTATATTTTATCAAATTTATTCGATGTATCTGGCAAAGGATGTTGATAAAAAATTATTCCCTCTGATACTTAGATTTTGTCAATTTTATCCGACATATCCGACAAAGAATGTTGATAATGAATTTATTCATTCTAAAATTTAGATTTTGTCAATTTTATTTGATGTATCTGACAAAGGATTTTGATAAAAATTTATTCACTCTGACACTTAGATTCTGTCAATTTTATCCTATGTATCTGAAAAAGGATGTTGATATAGAATTTAGTCACTCTGATACTTAGATTTTGTCAATTTTATCCGACATATACGATAAAAGATGTTGTTAAAGCATTTATTCATTCTGAAATTTAGATTTTGTCAATTTTATTTGATGTATCTGACAAAAGATGTTGATAAAAAAATTTATTCACTCTGACACTTATATTTTATCAATTTTTTTTGATGTATTTGACAAAGGATTCTGTTAAAAAAAAATCATTAATTCTGATACTCAAATTCTATCAATATTATTCGACGTATCCGACAAAGGATGTCTATAATGAATTAATTAACCCTAACACTTAGATTTGGTCAATTTTATCCGATTTATCCGGCAAAGGATGTTGATAAAAAAAAATATTCCCTCTAACACTTAGAATTTGTTAATCTTATCCTATATATCAGAGAAAAGTATGTTGACATAGAATTTAGTCACTCTGATACTTAGATTTTGTCAATTTTATCCAACATATCAAACAAAGGATGTTGTTAAAGCATTTATTCATTCTGAAATTTAGATTTTGTCAATTTTATTTGATGTATCTGACAAAGGATTTTGATAATGCATTTATTAACTCTGATACTTAGATTTTGTCAATTATATTTGATGTTTCTGACAAAAGGTGTTGATAAAAAAAAATGATTCAATCCGATACTTAGATTCTGTCAATTTTATCCGACATATCCGACAAAGGATGTTGATAATGAATTTATTAACTCTGATACTTAGATTTTGTCAATTTTATCCGATGTATCTGGCAAAGGATGTTGATAAAAAAAATTATTCACTCTAACACTTAGAATTTGTCAATTTTATCCTATGTATCAGAGAAAAGGATGTTGACATAGAATTTAGTCACTCTGATACTTAGATTTTGTCAATTTTATCCAACATATCAAACAAAGTATGTTGTTAAAGCATTTATTCATTCTGAAATTTAGATTTTGTCAATTTTATTTGATGTATCTGACAAAGGATTTTGATAATGCATTTATTAACTCTGATACTTAGATTTTGTCAATTATATTTGATGTTTCTGACAAAAGGTGTTGATAAAAAAAAATTATTCACTCTGATACTTAGATTTTGCCAACTATATTCGTTTTATCTGAGAAAAGATGTTAATAAAGAAAAAATTATTCATTCTGACGCTTAGCTTTTGTCAATTTTATCCCATGTATTCGAGAAATGGATGTTGATGTAGAATTTAATCAATCCGATACTTAGATTTTGTCAATTTTATCTGATATTCCCGACAAATGATGATGATAAAGCATTTATTCACCCTGATACTTAGATTTAGTAGATTTTATCCCATGTATCCCGAGAAAGGGATGTTGATATCGAATTTAATCACTCTGATACTTAGATTATAATCATTCTGATACTTAGATTATGTCAATTTTATCCGACATATCCGATAAAGGATTTTGATAAAGTATTTATTCACTCTGATATTTACATTTTGTCAATTTTATTCGATTTATCTGACAAAGGATGTTGATGGAAGCGAATTCAATCGATCAAGAATGTTAATAGAGGATTCGTCCAATTTTTTCACAGATCACCGAATTAGCTTTCTACATCGTGTATGCGAGCGGTGAATTTAAGAAAAGCTTTGTGAACTTTTTGTTTACAATTTTTTCATAGTGTTTTTTCCAGCAAGGGATGATGGCAAAAAATTCAGTAATTGTCATACACTTAATTTAGCAATGTTGCCCCATGCTTTTGACAATAAATGTATGCAATTTCCTTTTCTTACATCTCCGATGTTTTAATAGACATTCTAAACGTTTGATATGCTAGCTTACTCTAAAAATAATGAACACATAACAATGTAATGCATAATATATTTTTAATGAAATAATGCTATGTAGAATATTAATATAAAAATACATTATGATACATTATTAATATCAATGATCAACTTTGGACATTTTGAATCCGTTCCATAAAATAGTTTACCATGTTCTCTCTTGATATTGTAGTTATTGTCTTCTCTTAGTTCGTTATCAGTAGATTAATCATTATTTTATTTTGAGTCATACACAATTTTTACTGGTTTGTCATCGACAGGCTCAATATGCTTTTCGTCTTTGGTATTATTTGGCTCATTGACTGTTTGATCAATGGCAGTATTGTTTGCTGGTACTTTGTTTTTCATCGATTCATCTTTATATTCCATAGTGATATTTTCTACCAATGTACTTTTTATTTTTTTCTGGCAATTTCACTGTCTATTATCACATTATTTTTACACAGGTAACATTTTCGGCACGGAGACAAGATATGGTTTATGGTATTAGTAGAAGAGTAGGAATTTCTTTTTTTGATCTTCCGTTGAATGCTAATACCCGAAAGCTGACGATAGGATATATCAGTATGTAATGTGTTACCTGCAACAGTAGCAAGGAGTTGTCCTGTATCATCAACGATTATTTTTATGTTGGCATTCTCTTTGAGTGCAATCATCTCTGGAGATCTCAATCTTGCATATCCACCAACATAAGAGTTGAATTTTTTCGGTACTCCAAAGAAATTTAATTTCTTACTGTCATGACAATACATGCATGCATACATTTCCAATAGTGCTAGCCCTTGTACTTGTTTCATAGTTGAAATACTTCTCCTTGTTGGCATTCAATGCTACAATAACATTGTTATGTGAACACATTTTATTAAAATGCTCCATCATCACTTTTTTTTTAAAGATATGACTTTTGTGTTTATCGTTCCACTGCGTAAAAAATACTGATTTAATACAGGCAATAAACTAGATAGTGTCGATAATCCACCATAAAGTACCAGCGGGAAAGCCGCATCGTGCCTCTGAGCAAGCATAGAGTACAATTGTTGGAGCCGTAAGCATATTTTATGTCATTTTAAGATACATAAAAAAAAAGTTGAATAATTTCGAAGTCCAAATTTTTTTAGTCCAATAGAAAAAAAAGTGCTACTACAAACATGATTTTTCTAATAGTAAAGTTCATGACTAACATGTTTATACCATTCTCATTTTTGAGTTTGGAAAATATTAAATGTGATTTTTTTTTGTTTTAAGTATGTTTCATCTCATTCAGACATGTAAAAAAAAAGTTGAAAAAAAAATATCGTTAAAAAAAAAATAAAAAAAAGTTAAAAAAAAACTAAAAAAAATTCAAAAAAAAAATGGGGGAGGGGGCTAAAAAGTTGGAGGGCGGGGGCGCCCTTCGAGTTTGGGGATTGGGGACCTTTGGGGGGTTGAGGTCTCTGGTGGTTATGGTCGTTGGTGCTTATTATCCTTTATTGTTAGTACTCACAAAAAACATAATACTTTATTTGCAAGGATTTATAAGGTTTTTTCTTAATTTAAATATTAAAATTATTTTCTTGCCATCTACATATCTCTTAGTATCAACTTTTTAGTATACTATAAGGTTAAACTCTATTTTAAATTGACAACACTGTTCAACCACCACTTGTGTATTATACAGAACACATCGAAGAAGTAAGGCTAGGTCAAGTCATAAGACCATTTTATCATCGTTAACCATTTCCATAGATTGATATTGTTCCAAATTTATAATCAATAAGCTATGAGCTAACAACCCCGAATGGTTACCTTAACTGATAATCACCAATTCGCAAATGCTATACCTTTTTTTTGCAATTAGAGTTAGCTTTATCAGTGACACATTCCTAACATTCCTAACTAATTTATTGATTCACTTCAACTTTAGCTTGCAAAACTAATGTAAAACCAATATGTAGCCTAATTTAATAATTTACTTCAACATTAGCTTTTAAAACAAATGTAAAACTAATATCTAGCCTAATTTAATGATTCACTTCAACATTAGCCTGCAAAACTAATGTAAAACCAATATCTAGCCTAATTTAATTATTCACTTCAACTTGAGCTTATAAAACTATTGTAAAACCAATATCTAGCCTAATTTAATGATTCACTTCAACATTAGCTTGTAAAACTAATGTAAAATTAATGTCTAGCCTAATTTATTGATTCACTTGAACATTAGCTTGCAAAACTAATGCAAAACCAATATCTAGCCTAATTTAATCATTCACTTCAACATTAGCTTGTAAAACTAATGTAAAACCAATATCTAGCCTAATTTAATGATTTACTTCAACATTAGCTTGAAAAACTAATATAAAACTAATGTCTAGCCTAATTTATTGATTCACTTCCACATTAGCTTGCAAAACTAATGTAAAACCAATATCTAGCCTAATTTAATTATTTACTTCAACATTAGCTTGTAAAACAAATATAAAACCAATATCTAGCCTAATTTAATGATTTACTTCAACATTATCTCGCAAAACTAATGTAAAATTAATGTCTAGTCTAATTTATTGATTCACTTCAATAATAGCTTGCAAAACTAATGTAAAAACAATATCTAGCCTAATTTAATGATTCACTTCAACATTAGCTTGTAAAACTAATGTAAAACCAATATCTAGCCCAATTTAATGATTTACTTCAACATTAGGTTATAAAACTAATGTAAAACCAATATCTAGCCTAATTTAATGATTTACTTCAACATTAGCTTGAAAAACTATTGTAAAATTAATTTCTAGCCTAATTTATTGATTCACTTCAACATTAGCTTGCAAAACTAATGTAAAACCAATAACTAGCTTCATTTAATGATTCACTTCAATATTAGCCTGTAAAACTAATGTAAAACCAATACCTAGCCTAATTTTATGATTCACTTCATTATTAGCATGTAAAACTAATGTAAAACCAATATCTAGCCTAATTTAATGATTTACACCAACATTAGCTTGTAAAAGTAATTTAAAACAAATATCTAGCCTAATTTATGATGCACTTCAAAATTAGCTTGCAAAAATAATGTAAAATTAATTTCTAGCTTAATTCATTGATTAACTTCAACATTGGCTTGCAAAACTAATGTAAAACCAATTTCTAGCCTAATTTAATGATTCACTTCAACATTAGCTTGTAATCCTAATGTACAACCAATATCTAGCCTAATTTAATGATTTACTTCAACATTAGCTTGCAAAACTAATTTAAAACCAATATCTAGCCTAATTTAATGATTCACTTCAACATTAGCTTGTAAAACTAATCTAAAACCAATATCTAGCCTAATTTAATGATTCACTTCAACATTAGCTTGTAAACCTTATGTAAAACTAATATATAGCCTAATTTAATGATTTACTTCAACATTAGCTTGTAAAACTAAAGTAAAACTAATATCTAGCCTAAAACTTCAACATTTGCTTGCAAAATTAATGTAAAACCAATATCTAGCCTAATTTAATGATTCACTTCAACATTAGCTTTAAAACTAATGTAAAACTAATATTTAGCCTAAAACGTCAACATTAGGTTACAAAACTAATGTAAAACCAATATCTAACCTATTTTAATGATTCACTTCGACATTAGCTTATAAAACTAATGTAAAACTAATATCTAGCCTAAAAATTCAACATTGGCTTGCAAAACTAATTTAAACACAATATCTAGCCTAATTTAATGATTCACTACAACATTAGCTTTAAAACTAATTTAAAACTAATATCTAGTATAAAACTTTAACATTTGGTTGCAAAACTAATGTAAAATTAATTTTTAGCCTAATTTAATGATTCACTTCAACATTAGCTTGTAAAACTTATGTAAAACCAATGTCTAGCCTAATTTAATGAATTACTTCAACATTAGCTTGCAAAACTAATGTCTAGCCTAATTTAATGACCCACTTCAACATTAGCTTGTAAAACTAATATAAAACCAATATGTAGCCTAATTTAAATATTCACTTCAACATTAGCTTGTAAAACTAAAGTAAAACTAATATCTAGCCTAAAACTTCAACATTTGCTTGCAAAATTAATGTAAAACCAATATCTAGCCTAATTTAATGATTCACTTCAACATTAGCTTTAAAACTAATGTAAAACTAATATTTAGCCTAAAACGTCAACATTAGGTTACAAAACTAATGTAAAACCAATATCTAACCTATTTTAATGATTCACTTCGACATTAGCTTATAAAACTAATGTAAAACTAATATCTAGCCTAAAAATTCAACATTGGCTTGCAAAACTAATTTAAACACAATATCTAGCCTAATTTAATGATTCACTACAACATTAGCTTTAAAACTAATTTAAAACTAATATCTAGTATAAAACTTTAACATTTGGTTGCAAAACTAATGTAAAACTAATATCTAGCCTAATTTAATGATTCACTTCAAAACTAGCTTGTAAATCTAATGTAAAATTAATCTCTAGCCTAATTTATTGATTCACTTCAACATTAGCTTGCAAAACTTATGTAAAACCAATTTCTAGCCTAATTCAATGATTCACTTCAACATTAGCTTGTAATCCTAATGTACAACCAATATCTAGCCTAATTTAATGATTTACTTCAACATTAGCTTGTAAAACTAATTTGAAACCAATATTTAGCCTAATTTAATGATTCACTTCAACATTAGCTTGTAAAACTAATCTAAAACCAATATCTAGCCTAATTTAATGATTCATTTCAACATTAGCTTGTAAAACTTATGTAAAACTAATATCTAGCCTAATTTAATGATTTACTTCAACATTAGCTTGCAAAACTAATGTAAAATAATGTTTAGCCTAATTTAATGATTCACTTCAGCATTAGCTTTTAAAACTAATGTAAAACCAATACCTAGCCTAATTTAATGATTTACTTCATCATTAGCTTGCAAAACTATTGTCTAGCCTAATTTAATGATTCACTTCAACATTCGCTTGTAAAACTAATGCAAAACTAATATCTAGCCTAATTTAATGATTTACTTCAACATTAGCTTTCAAAATTAATGTAAAATTAATGTCTAGCCTAATTTATTGATTCGCTTCAACATTAGCTTGTAAAATTAATGTAAAACCAAAATCTAGCCTAATTTAATGATTCGCTTCAACATTTGCTTGTAAAACTAATCTAAAACCAATGTCTAGCCTAATTCAATGAATTACTTCAACATTAGCTTGTAATACTAATGTCTAGCCTAATTTATTGATTCGCTTCAACATTTGCTTGCAAAACTAATGTAAAACCAATATCTGGCCTAATTTAATGATTCACTTCAACATTAGCTTTAAAACTAATGTAAAACTAATATCCAGCCTAAAACTTCAACATTAGGCTGCAAAACTAATGTAAAACCAATGTATAACCTATTTTAATGATTCACTTATACATTAGCTTATAAAACTAATGTAAAACTAATATCTAGCCTAAAACTTCAACATTGGCTTGCAAAACTAATTTAAAACCAATATCTAGCTTAATTTAATGATTCACTTCAACATTGGCTTTAAAACTAATTCAAAACTAATATCTAGCATAAAACTTTAACATTAGGTTGCAAAACTAATGTAAAACTAATATCTAGCCTAATTTAATGATTCACTTCAACACTAGCTTGTAAATCTAATGTAAAATTAATGTCTAGCCTAATTCATTGATTCACTTCAACATTAGCTTGCAAAACTAATGTAAAACCAATATCTAGCCTAATTTAATGATTCACCTCAACGATAGCTTTAAAACTAATGTAAAACTAATATCTAGCCTAAAACTTCAACATTAGGTTGCAAAACTAATGTAAAACCAATATCTAGCCTAATTTAATGATTCACTTCATCATTAACTTGTAAAACTAATGTAAAACTAATATCTAGCCTAAAACTTCAACATTAGCTTGCAAAACTAATGTAAAACTAATATCTAGCCTTATTTAATGATTCACTTCAACATTAGCTTGTAAAACTAATGTAAAATAAATATCTAGACTAATTTAATGATTCACTTCAACATTAGCTTGTAAAACAAATATTTAGCCTAAAACTTCAACATTAGCTTGCAAAACTAATGTAAAACCAATATCTAACCTAATTTAATGATTCACTTCAACATTAGCTTGTGAAACTAATGTAAAACTAACATCTAGCCTAGAACTTCAACTTTTAGCTTGCAAAACTAATGTAAAACCAATATCTAGCCTAATTTAATGATTCAATTCAACATTAGATTGCAAAACTAATATCTAGCCTAATTTAATGACTCAGTTCAACATTAGCTTGTAAAACTAATGTAAAACTAATGTCTAGCCTAACTTATTGACTCACTTCAACATTAGCTTGTAAAACTAATGTAAGATTAATGTCTAGCCTATTGACTTGACTTACTTGACTTAAGTCCCATCCGTCCTTGAAAGTCGTTTTGGGGTCTCTTCTTTAACCAGTTCATTGATATGCCTCCTGTAGGTGCTTCTGTTGTCGGCCAGGCGGCAGAGTTGTGACAGGTTGTAGGATGAGAAGTTTTCTTTCCATCTCTTCGGAGGGCATCTTGGGCGAGAACCGTGTACTCTTCCATCGAAGGTTATTTTCGGGAGACGAGTGCTAGCTATGCGTTGGGTATGTCCAAGCCATTTGAGTTGTTTTAGTTTTATTTTGTCCAGTATTATAAGTTTGACTTTTAGATTATGGAGAAGCTTGGAGTTGGAGATTCTGTCGTGATAGGTGATGCTAGCGATGCGTCGTAGGGATTTGGTTTCAAAGGCCGCATGGGTCTTCTGTTTTAAGCGTCCAGGATTCACAGGCATAGATGGAGATCGGAATAATGAGGGAGTAGAAAAGTCTCGTTTTGAGAGTTGTTGTTAATTTCTTAATCCTCCAGATGGGCATCAAAGCTTTAAAACTGGAGTTCGCAAGTATCAGGCTTCTGTTGATGTCTTTGAGTTGGTTATTATCAGAAGTAAGTAAGCTCCCATGGTAGGTGAAGCCTTCCACCCACTCATTGGCATCTCCACCAAGCTGAAGGCTGAGATTTACCTGTGAATTGAGCTTGCATGAGCAGCGCATGGCTTTCGTTTTTGAGGTGTTGATCGCCATCCCGAAGAGGTTGGTGGACGAGTGAACACTGTTAGCCTGAGATTGTAGATCTTGAAGGGACTCGGCTATTAGGTCTATGTCATCAGCATATGCTAGTTTGTCTATCACCACTCCTCCGACAAGGGCGCCGGGTGGGTTGTCTGTGAGTGAAAGGGCTGCAGTTAGGAAGAGATTGAACAGCTCCGGTGATATTAGGCAACCTTGAAACACTCCGGTAGAGGTTTTGAAGCTCTCGGTAAGTCCTTTTCCAGTCATGACGCGGCTTCTGAACTTTTATACATGTCTTTGATCAGTGAGATCAGGTTGGATGAGATGCCAAAAGGAAGAAGGATGTGCCATAGACCTTCTTTCCATATCCGATCGAAAGCTTGTTTAAAGTATATGAAAAGGTGGTAGATACTGCGGCCAAGTTCGCTATACTTTTCCATGATCTGCCGAACAGTGAATATCTGATCAATTGTTGATCTATTAGGTTGGAAGCTGGCTTGGTATTCCGGAATGGCCATTGAGGAAATGGCTCGTATACGCCCGAGCATGACTCTTGTGAGGATTTTTGCTGCGTGGCTGGTAAGACTTATTGGGAGGTAGTTGTCGCAGACAGTTTTATAGCCTTTCTTACGCAGAGAAATTATCGTGGCTTCGCTCCAGGGTAAGGGGAAGTGACATTTTTCCCAAGCAGCTGTGGCAATTTTGTGGTAAAGGTCAAGGAGTCGTTTGCAATTTACTTTCAGTAGTTCGGGCTGGATTCCATCGGGGCCGGCAGCTTTATTTGTTCTCAAGTCTCTGATAGCTGCTTCTATTTCAGAGTGAAGAGGGTGAGGACTTGCATCTGTAGAGGTTATGGGGAAAGTGTCGAGAATTGTTGGGTCTTGCTGGATGTCAAGATTATTTTGAAAATGGTTTTTCCATCGAGAGCGGATTCCGTCTGTGGATTGTATTTGGTTTCCATGTTCGTCGATAAGGGAACAGGAAATCTAAACCTTGTTGATGTTTCCCATCATTACGTCCCGGAAGTAGAAGTTCCGCGCTGCCTAAGTAAAGAACGATGTGGGCACAATGTGTTTTTTTTTTCTCCATACCCGGGCACTTCGTATCGAAGGATTTGTCGTAAGAAATTTGAAAAGGGCTCATTCAATTGCAAATCGGAGTGACTAGTGCCCTTTTTAATAGTCGAAAGTGATTGGAGGGTAACTAACCCCCCCCCACGCCCATCATTCCCCCAAACACATCCAATCAAAATTTTGAGATAGCCATTTCGTTCAGCTTATTTGATTTCCAGATAGAAAATATGTTTTTAAGGAGGAAACTCCCCCACAACCCTCGGGGCAAGGGCTGTAGGTTATGCCCTGGGGGCGTATAAGGTTTTTATAGAGGCGTTGTCGTAGAAACTTCAAAAAAGGCTCATTCGATTGGAAATTCAAAGGGCTAGTGCCCTTTTTAATAGTCGGAAGTGGTTGGAGGGCCACTAGCCCCCTCCCTATGCCCAACATTCCCCCAAACACATCCAATCAAAATTTTGAGAGAGCCATTTTATTCAGCGTAATTGATTTCCAGACAAAAAATATCTTTTTGAGAAGGACACTCCCACAAAACCCACAAGGTTCAGATTTTATGTTAGGTTTTAGGGATATATAAGGTTTTTATAGAAGGCGTTGTCGTAGAAACTTCAAAACAGGCTCATTCGATTGGAAATTCAAACGGCTAGTGCCCGTTTTGAAAGTCAAAAGTGATTAGAGGGCAACTAGCCCCCCCGCTCCCATCATTCCCTCAAACACATCCAATCAAAATTTTGAGATAGCCATTTTGTTCAGCGTAGTTGATTTCCAAATATGTTTTTGATTTCCAAATATGTTTCCAAATATGTTTTAGCCATTTTGTTCAGCGTAGTTGATTTTCAGATAGAAAATATGTTTTTGAGGAGGACACTCCCCTACAACCCTCGGGGCAAGGGTTTTAAGTTATGACCTGGGGGCATATAAGGTTTTTATAGAAGGCGTTGTCGTAGAAACTTCAAGAAAGGCTCATTTGATTGGAAATTCAAAGGGCTAGTGCCGTTTTTAATAGTCGAAAGTGATTGGAGGGCAACTAGCCCCCCCCCCACGCCCATCATTCCCCCAAATACATCCAATCAAAGTTTTGAGATAGCCATTTTGTTCAGCGTATTTGTTTTCCAACTAGAAAATATATTTTTAAGGAAGACACTCCCCCACAACCCTCGTGGCAAGGGTTTTAAGTTTTGCCCTGGGGGCATATAAGGTTTTTATAGAAGGCGTTGTCATAGAAACTTCAAAAAAGGCTCATTTGATTGGAAATTCAAAGGGCTAGGGCCCTTTTTAATTGTTGAAATTGATTGGACGGTAACTAACCCCCTCTCACGCCCACCTTTTCATAGGCAGCGCGCTAGCGCTGCCTAAGTGAAGAACGATGTGTGCACAATGTTTTATTTTTTGGGTTTTTTTTTTCTCCATACCCGGGCACTTCGTATCGAATGAGTCGTCGTAGAAACTTCGAAAGGGGCTCATTCGATTGGAAATTGGAGTGGCTAGTGCCCTTTTGCATAGTCGAAAGTGATTGGAGGGCAACTAGCCCCCCCACCCCCAACTCCCATCATTCCCCCAAACATATCCAATCAAAATTGTCAGATAACCATATTGTACAGCGTAGTTGATTTTTAAATAAAAAAATTTTTTTGAGGTGGACACTCCCCCAAAACCCTCTGAGGATGGGTTTTAAGTTATGCCCTGTGGACATATAATGCTTTTATAGAAAGTGTTGTCGTAGAAACTTCAATAAAGTCTCATTCGATTGAAAATTCAAATGGCTAGTACCCTTTTTAATAGTAGAAAGTGATTTGAAGGCAACTAGCCCCCCCCCCCAAGCCCATAATTCCCCCAAATACATCCAATTAAAATTTTGAGATAGCCATTTTGTTCAGCGTAGTTGATTTCCAGATTGAAAATACGTTTTTGAGGAGGACACTCCCCAACAACCCTCAGGGCAAGGGTTTTATGTTATATCCTGGGGTACATAAGGTTTTTATAGAAGGCGTTGTCGTAAAAACTTCAAAAAGGGCTCATTAGACTTGAAATTCAAAGGGCTAGTGCCCTTTTTATTAGTTGAAAGTGATTGGAGGGCAACTAGCCCCCCCCCCCCACGTCCATCATTCCCCCAAACACATCCAATAAAAATTTTGAAATAGCCATTTTGTTTAGCGTGGTTGATTTCCAGATAGAAAATATATTTTAGAGGAGAACATTCCCCCACAACCCTCAGGGCAAGGGTTTTAAGTTATGCCCAGGGGGCATATAATGTTTTTATAGAAGGCTTTGTCGTAGAAACTTCAAAAAAAGCTCATTCAATAGGATATGCAAAGGACTAGTGCCCATTTTAATAGTCTAAAGTGATTGGAGAGCAGCTAGCCCCACCTCCCGCCCATCGGTCCCCCCAATACAACCAAACAAAATTTTGAGATAGCCATTTTGTTCAGCGTAGTTGATTTAAAGATAGAAAATATATTTTAGAGGAGGATACTCCACCAAAGCCTTCAGGGCAAGGGTTTTAAGTTAAGCCCTGGGGGCATATAAGATTTTATAGAAGACGTTGTCGTAAAAACTTCAGAAAAGGGCTCATTCGATTTGAAATTCAAAGGGCTAGAGCCCTTTTTAATAGTCAAAAGTGATTAGTAATGTTTTTGTTGTTATTGTTGTTTAGACCAGGGCACTTCGTATCGAAGGAGTTGTCGTGGGAACTTCGAAAGGGGCTCATTCTATTGAAAATAGAAAGGACTGATGCCCTTTTTAATAGTCGAAAGTGATTGGAGGGCAACTAATCCCCCTTCCACTACCACCCTCCCAATTGCCCATTATTTTTAAAAACTAAAAGTTGCCTTAATATTAAATCAAAATGCACTGTAATAATGCTAATTCCCAATAAGTCATCTCAGCAGTATCCCAAGAACGACTGAGGGTATTATGTTCAAACTTTCGAGGCTACTTCTGCTCTTAAAATTTAACCAAATCAAAATATTGTAAGTGTTGTAAATTATTGTAAATATTGGAAATTAACATAAGTTGGGTGCAAAACCCCTATGCCTCCCCAATGCCAGAACAAAATTTACACTTTACTGAAAAAATATAAATGTTTTCACTTTTATAACTTTAATAAATCAAATAATATTAACATTTTGATTACTAAATATCAGTATATTATATTAAACTGACAGTACATATTCATTTGTATTTTTTCGGTAAAGTGGAAATTTTGTTCTGGCCTTGGGAAGGCATAGGGTTTTTGAGCCCAACTTATGTTAATTTTTTGCTCGTTTTGAGTTTGCCTCGGTTACTTATTTTAATTTCTGTTCGTTTTGGGTTTCATTTATATATCAATGCTGATTTGTGGTAGTTTCGAGCTTGGTAGATTATTTTATTTTATTTTTGCTAATTTTTTTTTAATGGAGTTCTTTACTTTTCTTTGAAAAACTTATTTTGCGGAAAAAGTTATTTTAACTAATATACTAAAAAGAATCATTACAGTAAAACTCTTCTAGCCTGTTCTAAGGGTCAGGAAAAAGGGCCTGAAATCGTTTTATAAGACCTAAGGACAAATAGACCATGAAAAGTCTGGTAATTCTATTTAGAAGCCATGACTTTAGTGGTTTCACAGGGGTTTTTGAAAATATCAGGATCATGTGAAGGAAACAAGCATGACAGTAATATCAATACCAGAACAAAAATCAGGTTCACATATGCTATTAGTTTTAAAATCATTGCTAATAACAGTGGTATCCGTCTAACAGTGTTAAATAATAGTTATCTTCCTATATTAGTGCTAAAGGTAACTCTTTTATAGCTATTTTGTTTTTAAACTTTTGGTAGCCGTGGGATGTGGTTAGCTCTTTACTAGGTTGCAGCTATTGCTATTAGCATGATGACGTGTCTGCTTAATCTTCTGACATAGAATGTTCAATGTATTTCCTGATGAACAAGTTCAAATACAATGCTTGCGAAAGTTCTTTTTTTTTTTAAGATTTTGTTTGATTAAGATGAATCAAGCTTGAGCAATCGAATGTAATATAAGCAAATAAAAAATAATCAGAAAAATATCGAACAAACCAATCTTATCTCTTTTCTTACCACAATAGTGTTCTTTCATGTTTAAAAACGTTGTATAGCTGTGTTTAAATACATTTAAACATTTTGTATAGAAAAAGACGAGAATTACCATTAAAAATCGGTGAAAACAAAGCTCCTGGTAGTACTTGTCACTCCCCATACCCCAAAAATTTCCTGGCAAGGCTAATGGTGTTCTGCCTCGCCTTTTCTCCCTTTGTACCGGTAGGCATGTGAATGTAGTATATATACTACAAAGAAAAAAGGGTACTGGTGCGTTATAAGGACACTTTCATATATTTTACAAGGTAACCAGTCACGAAAAACCCGACAGACACGTTAATTGCTAGAGACCGCTATAGAGAAATGCAGTGCAAAGCGTGGTTTTCATTGTGTTTACGATATTTAAACTATTCTTTTTTGGGGTCTAGGGAGGGGGGAGGTACCTAGGTTAGGGGTAAATTTTTGTTCCTCATATTATTGACTTATGAATAATAGTCACTGATCCAGGGTCCGTTATCTTTCAAGGGGTGGCTCAAATTCGCTGCAGTAGTTTGAGGGTGGATTCTGGGGTAATCGGGGGCGCTGATAACGAATACTGGGGTGCACAAGTTTGCACACGTGTAGAACATGGTCATTTTAGCCTATAGAGTCAAATTTGGCATATAGGGACGTCATACCGCTCTTGATTTTATTTACACAGCAAAATAAACTGAAAACTTTATAAACTTGACATATTCAGAATCCTAAGAACAAGTACACTTCACCTGGTATTTTTAGTTTTGTCCCACAACCTTCATTTTTTTTGTTAACCCTTATTTAATTTTGAAAACAAGGTTTTCAAATATACTTTTTCTTAGTTGTTTTGATTTTTCTGAAATTTTTTTCTTACATAAGTATATTTTTTATGCTTTATTTGAATTTTGCTCGTTATTACGAGTCAAACCATGTACCTTCTTTTAAAAAAAATCTTAATTCTTGAGCAACTATTTATTTTTTTTAAATAAGGTCATAGCTTTCGAAGATTAGCCTACAATGACCAAGTTAAAAAAAAAATTGTTTTGGCTGTTAAAAAAAATAAAAACGAATCAAACTGAACCATCGGAATGTCCGTTACACGTTGTTAATAAAAACAAAGTCGAAACTTGAATCTGCAAGAATATATAAGCGTTTGGACAATATAATTTCGCCCCCCCCCCCCCAAAAAAAGAAAATTTTCTGAATAGTGGCGTTTTAATCGACATATTTTCAAGACAATCTATGTTTTTTATCTCACCAAACGATAGATCACTCTTTTTTTTTAATCATATCATGTATTTACATTCTATACAACTAATATTTTTAACCAGAAAAAAAACAACAAAAAAACAGATGCCTAGTTCTGCGATCGCATGCGCGAATTTGGTAGATTTTTTATGCTTTATTTGAATTCTGCTCGTCATTACGAGACTAACCATGTGCCTCTTTTCCAAAAGATCTTATTTCTTGAGCAACTATTTATTTTTCTGTAGTAGTAGATACAATCTGGCTTACGTAGGCTCATATACGAGCCTCAAGGTGGCAAAGCCGTGTGAGCGTGTGGTGCAGAGGTGACTAAGTCTGATTTAAGATACTATTTTCTTTAAATCCCAGCATAGCAGGGGCCAATGATCCAATCGGTTGGATTGGGTCAACGGCCACTGGTGTAGTAGACGGTAAATGTCACGATCAGCTGAAAGTAAGGTTTAGACGACTGCATTAGCAATTTAATATCGAAACAAATAAAAAAAAAATCAAATATTTAAAACTGAAAATGAAACAGTGGCTCAAATCTCTTTTTCTTCTTCATCTTCGGTGTCGGACTCGTTCTGATTCACATCGGAAAGTAGGCATTTTTGGAGGTCAGCTCCACACTTGCATGCGCTGTCGTAGAAACCTATTTTGGAGCATTTGCAGCGCGAGCCACACCTCGTCTTGTCACAGTTGCAAAAAGAAAGCGATGCTAGCCCATGCGGCATCGCAGAAACTAGGTCTTGCTTTAGTTCATGATCTTAAATTCTCCAGCCCATATCGGTAGCCTGAGGTAAATCAGTACAGGGCTTGTGGTTTTGGATCCAAATCAGTGACTGCAAAATGTACCTTTTTAAATGAAGCAGAAACGAGATATCAGTTGGTGGTAAACGCCACAAATCCTCCAATCTTGAGTACAAATGTGCTCGAAGATCATTCAGACTATTGACATACAGACAGACTATCAATAGAGACTATCAATCAGACAAGTTCGTCGCACTTCCGCCATACACTGTAACCACAATCTGCTTACAAACGTTGACTAAACCATCACTTTGCACAGATGATGGCTTCTCTGCAAGGACTCGAACTTCATCACCTAAAGACCCCAGGAAAGTTTCTGAAGACTTTGCAGCTAAAAAAAAGAGTGGACCTTTCCAATTCCATACAGAAAGCTTGTGGTGTCACATTCACTCAAGCTGTGGAAAAGCGGCAAGGCGTTGCAAAATGTTTCTCCTAGTTTTCGTGCTTCCGTATGGATAGGTATGCGGTAAGAAGGAAACTTAACCCAGAGTTGTTTGAGGCCGAGACTAGCAAGATACTAGAAGTAGTATGCAGCTAGTAAGACAATATCAGTATCGTGGCTTATATTATCACAAGTGTTCTCTTTCGTCTTGCGGTAACTGCTGTGTGGTATAACACCCGAGTGTCTGCTTCCTCTTGGCTAGACGAGATATCGTCGTAACATTAGGGGGAACGGTAACAGCTCTATGTCGACTCTAGAAATCTTCAGCGAGATGAACCATCAGACAGGTCAAAATTTTCTACTCCCAGACTTCGAAAAGAACTTTCAAGAGTCAACCTTTGGCTGAGCGACTACTCAGAATCCCGTCCCAGAGTGTTGCAGCTGTGCTAAAGGAAGTGAAAGGGCTGGAAACATTTCCTCAAGGATATCCTCTTCTTTATTGACAGCCAGATACTTCTTTGAGGTTGAGCGAGTAGTCATCATGGGTTCTATCGTTACTAAGACCGTCATACCTGTCACCAACCAAATGGATAGAATGACAAGCTTCGAGTATGTCCCTAAGAATCCCATCGTAAACTCTTATTCCAAAATCTGCTAGCGTCTCATTTTTTCTGGTCGATAACACCTTATGACACTCATAACATCAACTATATAGTCAGATCGAGGAGAGTCTTCAAAAAGCGTATCACGGCCATGACTGCAAGCCAGACTGTTGCAGTATGTAGTTCAAGGCTGTTGACTCTGTACCAGTACGTAGCTGAGGCTCCCTACGATTTGATGATAATCCTGCAAGTGAGGCTGGATAGGGCCGTAGCTCGTACTTCAGCAGCTCACAGAGGGACGAAGTTTGTGTTGAATTTGCAAGACACAGAACTAGTTTAAGTAGCTCAGTTTTCCCAAAATATTTTTTTTTGTGGCTCTTACTTTTTTCCTTCTTTGGCATTAGAGGCGAAAGTTTTTACTATGCCAACTTTTACTTTCGTGGATTTACCGTCAAGATGTGAGCTCATGGCTTCGAAGCCAATGTCTCGGAAGTTCAGCAGAATATTTTCTACTGCTTCTGGAGCTCTATCCCCTTTCATAAAGTTGTACAACTCTTTTCTCGTCGTATTGAATGGGTTTCCGAACAACACTACCAAGTCCATAACCCGATTTTTACCTTTTATTGTCAGATTCGTAAATGCCGTCGTATCTTCATGATGCTTCATTGCCTCGTCTTCCATATTCAGGTTCGCTTTCAGCGTTCTGGGGGCTGCTGTGAGAAAGGGGAGAGTACTCAGATATCGATCCTTGGCATTTTCATTCGTTGTCGCAGCAACGATACCAGAAACTCTTCGATGACCTTTGATGTCCAGATTCACGGTCAACTCTAAAGTCAAATCACCGGCAGTAGTAAGAGAGGTGCTGATTTCACGGATACATGGCTTACCAGTGCACGGTCACGGATACAAGCGATGTATCCGTGAAAGTATAGGCACTTGAAAGTTTACATACATATCTATGCCGTATGCGTAAGTTTGAATGTAAAATTTCAATTCATTGTACGGTTACCATGGTCATTTGCGTACAAACAGGTCTACAGGTCTTTACACTCTAGGAACGACGCAATTTCAAAGTTCAATGTCTTTTTTTTTAGTTCAAAAAACCGGTGTCTCTTCTTTTTTAGAAGCTAATTATTTTTTGTATATATTCAGGTTTCAAATTAGATACCTCAACAGTTTCGAATCGTTTATTGAACATAACACAACTGACATTTTTTGTAATTACATACAAAAAATGGATAATTCAAAGCAATTTCTGGTGAGTAAAAATTTTCTCATTATTAAAAAGAAATTGTCATTAAGTTAAGGAAGAAATTCTTTCCATACACTAGAACTAAGGGTACTTATATACTTAGAAGTCTATTGTTTTTAGGAGCTGAAACCTCTAAATAATTCTCCTATAGGTTGAAGCTTACGGCGGCGTTTTTTTTTTTTTGTGGTGTTTTTTAAAATAATTACAGGCCATTCTGCATTTAATGTGTTATTTTTATCATGATCAGTTAACCTTTTTAGGGATTTTTTTGAAAAAAAAGTGCTTAGCTCTATTGAAAAAAAAAAAAGTTTTTCACTACTTTAAATTCCTAACATAAAATTAATTATTTTCACAAACCTAAAATGCATTTTTTTCAAGGAAGTGGACACATGCAATACCCCCCCTTCTGAAAAGAGGGCACTATATAGAGAAGGTGTACTAATGCAAGATACAAGACCTTCAGTTATCAAATTCGATACTAGAACTACACAAGATCAGCCAATGCCTGCGAATCTTTTAATGACAGGGACCTCTGACCCCCGTGTTAGCTCCATATCAGCTGGAAGGAACTTGAAAAGGGAGTGGACTGCCTTATATAATGCCTCAGCTCAACCTACTGAAGATTGTGACCTTAACCCCCCTCAAGTATTACAAAGGAGTTCAGATATAGAGGTCCAATCGGAATTTGTAAGTATATACATATTTTTTTTTTCTATCCCTATTTTCAAAAAATAATACAAAATTTTATAATGGGCATAGCTTTTTAAAAAATTAAAATTTGTTTTTAAGCTATTTAATTTTCTTTCATTAACAAAATTAGTGATATATATAAATTAGTTCTTAAAATTAATTTCTATAACAAAAAAAAAAACCGTACCTCTTAAATTATAAAAAATAGGTTTTATAAGGAAAAATAAATTTTAGACAAAAAAAACTAACTATTTGAAAAAAACGAAATTTAAAAAAAAAGAAAAAATAACTTGAAAGCGCAAGACTATAATGGTATTTTATTGACTAATTCATTTTAATACATACGCTATACTTATCAGATCTATCAATCCGATATGAATTCTAAGTAGGGTCGCATGCAAATTGGTCTTTAAATACCCAGATCTTTATCTTCAATAAGCAATTTACACATGGAAAAAGGTTTTTTTGATAATTTCCAAATATGTCTTCGAGTTAATGTTAAGAAACATTATTTGGGTGAAGCAGTTTTTGATCATCTCATTGAAACACTTAGGTGTTTACGAGAAATAATTTGAGGTTGTTCTATTTGAAAAGTGTTGTGAAGTCCAATACCCCATCCCCATAACTCGAAAGGGTATCGATCCTCCTACATCGAAGGAAGCCCCCGGTTCCCAAGGGTCCTCCCCGGGAGAGGGGGAGGTGTGGGGAAGTTCTAAAAAATGACCATCAAACATTTTAAGTGTTGACATGGATGGAGAAAAAAGTTAGTCTTTCTCTTACCATCATTTATTCAGCCCAGGTCAACTTCAATCAAATCAATTGACACAAGACACAGGACAATATGGATTATTTAGAAGGTAGCACCATCAACCACCGACATCTGGAGTTTATACTTTTAAAAAATACAAAGTTCAATCTTCGAAACTAGCTTCAGCAGGAGCTTAGGATAGTAGTGGTGACAATTTAGATATAAGGAGAAAGTGCCCCCCAATTATTTAAAAAATAAATATTTGAGGAATTTATATTTTTTCAAAAAATACATAGTTAACTATTCGAACCTATATTCAGCAGGAGCTTAGGATAGTAGTGGGGGCAATTGCCCCCCTATTTTTTAAAAACTAAATTGTTTTGTAATTTATAATTTTTTAATATACAAATTTAAATATTTTATTCTATCGTAATCAGGTGCGTTTTTTATTAGGGTGTAACAGGTATAAATAAGGTAAAATGTCCCCCTATTTAAAAAAAAAAAAAAAAAAATACATTTTTTTGTCAATTATACTTTAAAAAAAAATAAAAATTTAAATATTAGATTATAACTCAAGCAGGTTCTTTTGTTATTATTGATTCCAATTTTTATATAAGTAGCAATTTCCCCATATTTTTGAAAAAATACCTTTTTGTGTCATTTATACTTTTTAAAGATACAAAGTTCAATATTTGAAGCTGACTTCAGCAGGAGCTTAGGATAGTAGCGGGGCTCAAAAAATCGAATTGGACTCATATTTTGCATTTTTGTTTAAAAAAAAAATTTTTTGAATAAAAACATTAATTTTTTATAATAAAAACAAAAAAATTTCCTGACTAAAAAAAAAAAAAAAAAATATATTTTTTAACGTGTTAATTTTACATTATGAATTACATAATACAATGTAACTGTCTTATTATTTTAATTGTTCAGGTGATGGTGATGGTAGTGTGACAATGACTATGAGAAATTGACAAAGTCTATTAACTATAAAAAAATTTACATAAAAAATAAAACTTTTTTTTCTACAGATTAAAAATATAGCACCACCACCAGCGACACCATTGAGTGATGAGGCAACTATATTTACAGGACCAATTCTGTCACCACCAGCAGAGTTCAAGGATGAACCTATACTGGTCCTAGAGACTATGGAGTGGGACAGTGGCTTCCTTAACGATGTTTTTGGGGAAATGGCCAGCCTGGATGACTTAAGCTGTGATATTGACATGGTTGAGGACCCAGAGTGGGCGGATAGTTTCATACGTGAATATTTAGATGATGATGTTACAAGTAAATCTGAACCGGGTCCTCATAAGGAAATTAGATCAGAGGACAATACAGGCTGGCTTGACCAATTGTCCCCAAACACCTTAGAATATGTGCTAGGGGACCTCATGCCACATCCCCCCAATATGATTGAACAGACTGGGAGTGGTGTTATTGACAATTCTCTGTCACCCACCACCACTCCACTTAATGCTATAGATAGAAGTAGTAGTAATACAGCAACAGTCTCCCCTCTTCCGGATTTTTTTCTCTCCAACTCTGCCTTGCATCACACACTGGTCTACAGGGCCAAATTCGGTGACCCTTTCAACTCTCTAGTGTCGGGGGATATAATCACAGATCCCCTGTCCATTACACATTCATATACTGATAAGATTCGAGCCATTCTTGAACAACAAATGGGGGTGTGGGGAGTGGGTGTCAGTTTAAAAGCATCAATAGCACTAAAAATATTTTTTTTAAATGAAATTGCGGGTGAGATGTATTCAAAATACTTGCACACAGAGATGTTGGCAATACACCCGAATTTATCAAATTTTGGGGAGTTTTTTCTAAATTGGGCTAATAGTATTCAAAGTACGTGGTAAAATTATAACGAGGGGGGTAGTGGATCTGTGGTTTTATTTATTGAAAGTTTAAATGTTAACATTTGTAGGTTTAAAAAGGATTTTATTGTAAGAGGTGGGCATGGGGAGAGGGCAATTGAATTAAAATATCATTCAGATTTAGAGCGGGGTAGGGGAATACAACGAATCTGTTTCGATACGAAGCTGCAGCGTTTCAAGTATACGTTTTTAATTGCGGCATACAGACCTCTGCGCGATGATGCATCTAAGAAGAAGTTGGACAAAATGGCAGTTACTGGTAGGGAGGGTTCAAAGTTCCCCAAAGTGGATTTTAATTGTTTAAATGGTCAATACCCTCTGAGACTAAAAGGAATAGATATTTTTGAGTGAGCTAGTGCACATTTAAAGATTGGTCTCACGGTGCTACAGTATGAAACAGAATTTGAGGAGGGCAAGCTTTCCAATAAGAAGGGTGAATTATTTCAAGTTTGAGTTCCTTCAATTGAATCAGTAAAATACTAGGTATGGCTTCTATACACCCCACCCACAGACTCCGATTCAATCGGTCATTTCAATCCGATTACGGATATTAGTAGGGTTCTAAGTGAGGGTAAGAAATATGAGGTACGTTATTACTGTCCAACATGCCTCTAAAAATTTGGCTCTGATTTAAAGTTAAAGCATCACATGAAACACTGTAAACGTCAAGGATACCAGGCTGTGGAGACGGTAAGCGGAGATAGAGCGATCTTACGTTTTAAAAATTTTCAAAACACGCTCCTGCAGAGCAATAAGATCGCTTTGGACTGCGAGGCTAAGCTGACGGACGTGTGCGATCTGTCAAATTCAAATCATGTTAAAATACATGAAGCCATAGGGGTCTCTTACGCTCACGCGCAACGAGATTCCAATAATACCATGCAAGTGCTGGAGGTAGTGGAGATGTTGAGTGACGGTGAAGACTGCATGCGCTCGGCATTGGTCAGTCTAGTCAAAACAGCGAACGCTGCAATTTCGCGCCTTCGTTATACAAACTACCCTATGGTCCTATCACCAGATGACATAGTGGCCATTAAAAATCGTAAACTGGGCTGAGTTTGCAAGGGAGAATTTGATGATGGTGTTGGGAAGGGGGGGAGGGGGAGCATGATCGACCATGATCATTTGTGGCAGGAACGTACATCGGAAGAGAGTAACTTTATAGTGGTAGCACACCAGTCATGCAATTTAAAGATTAGACAACAATATTTCGTACCTGTTTTTATACACAATTCCAATTACGACTTAAAGTTTTGTTCTTCCGGCGTTGTCCCGCATTGCCAAGGGGGGAGTTGTAGAAAACGCATAGATCTATGGGACTTTGTCATATAATAGTTTACCCAAATCATTAGAAAAGCTATTACTACAAGAATTCATTTGGAAAACAGTTGACACTGGCAACACCGGCCTAAATAAAATTTGTTTTTTAGACTCGTATAGCTTCTTCCCCAAATCTTTAAGTCAATTTATTCAGTTGCAGAAAAGTGACAATTTTGATAGCTTCCCCCTCCTTAATTAGCGCTTCCCTGATGATGAAGGGTATGATTCATTAACATGTGAGGGCGTATATCAATATGATTAGTACAGCTCGGGCTTAAAGGCAGATTTGGCATCATTACTGGCCATTGAAACCTTTTAAAATTCTGTTACTGCGAGTGGGTGCGACACTAGCGAATACAAATTTGCTAAAAGGGTTTGGGCAAAGGGTGGGTGTAAAAATGGGTGGGATTATTGTAAACTTTCCTTGGCCAGTGACGTACTCACTCTTCTGGATATTGTGTGCAAAAATACGGATAAAATCTATGGGGAGTTTGGGTTGGATTTAGGTTATTATTTTTCCACTCCCCATTTAGTGATGGACTTGATACTTAAAATCAGCAAAGAAGAAATAGGTCTGATCGCCGATGTGGATCAGCATCTGTCTGTAGAGTTAACATTGAGGGTTGTGTATGTTTGTCATGGGGATTGTATCATGAAAACTGATCTGAGTGGACAGCATACCGATTAAAAGTTGGACGCAATGTTTTTGGATATGAATTCTGTGTACCTATCGGCAATTTCTCACTACTATTTACCTTGTGGCAATTATAACTGGCTTAACAATCCGTGTGCTTCAAATTTCCCCGACATTGGTAGTGTTGAGGAGAATGGGGCACAGGGATGTTTTTTTTAAATTGACGGTAAAAGACCCATGGAAATCCATGACTCGGTATAAAAGAATTTGTTTTCCCATGCTTAAATAGGCCGGTGGATAGGGAATCTCCGAGCCCCTACAATTTATCTTTAGTATGGGATGGGAATATGCACAGGGTACCTTCAAAACAAAAACTAATTGCCGATCTCAACCCGAAACAGAATATCGTTGTTCATCATGTGCTATTGAAATGGATTGTGTCCAATAGTTTCAAGGTCAAAAAGATTCATAGAGCCCTCCATTTTTATCAAAAGCCTTACATGAAAACGTTTAGTGATACCTTTGTCGGTAAGCGTTCAAAAGCGAAAACGAAGGTTGAAAAAGAAGCATATAAACTCACTTTGAATTTAGTGTTTGGTATACGGTGCAAAAGCGAGCGACACTGAAGTTAATGTGACGGAATAACCGACCCCATAGATTATACTCGAATCGTTGCGGATCCAAACTTAACACAGTTCACAATCAGAGACTCCAATATGGTTCGCCTAAATCGCAAAAAAATAAACATTGTATTAAATAAAAATATGTAGGGGGGAAGTGCAATAACTGAAATATCCAAGAAACTCATGTTGTCATTTTATTATAATGTATGTAGGGTACAGTGGCCGATTGAGGGACAAGTTAAAGTGTCCTACGGGGACACTGATTCACTCCTGTTAAAAGTCAAAACTGAAAATCTATTGAATGATTTGGAAAATGGCGAGTACATTAGCTCACGAATGGACTACACTAATTGGGACGAATCCCTCTACCCAGAGCTAGTGAAACGCCAGGCCCCAAATCAATTGTTAATGCTAAAATCCAAAACGGGTAGCGATCTGATATCCAGTGTTATGTGTCCTGGTCCGAATGGATATCGTCTGGAAACGCATGTCTTTGATAACACAATCGGTCACACAGGGTTACCTAAATGCATTGTAAAAAAATATATCGATAGTAGTGTGTTGGGAAACAGAGATGAGCGAAGACTAATACAAAAGGCGGAATTAAATTCAATTTGATATTTACATTTTAAAAAATAAAAAGTTATATTTGAGAAAAAATACATGTCGTCTATATCGGACAAAGTCTATATACTTGAGGTTGGTGTTATTGTATTGCAAAACGTTAATTATTTAATTACAGCCATTTTTTAATTTAAATATTAAAGAAAACAACTCGGTATAAAAAAATTAAATTAAATTCACTAAAAAAAAAAAAGTATAAAGTGGGGGGGAGGTTTTTTTTGGGGCATTAGGTTTTTTTTTTTAATTCTTTTTTTCTATATAACAATAAATTTTAAATGTGTGTGTGTGTGTGTTTGAAAGGCAGATAAATTTCCAGTATTTATGGCCACGCCGGGGCGGGGCCCGCCGCGGCGGGCCCCCGGCGCCGGGGGCTTCCGGGCCCGCCCCGGGCCGCGGCCGGGGCCGCCCCCCGGGGGGAGGGGGGACCCCACAAATTAAAAGGGTTGTAAAAAACGGGGTTGTTATTTCACGGGCGCATTACTCCAATAAATGTGGTATTTTTTTTATAAATAAATTTAAAAAAAAAAGAAAAAAAAGTGTATTTATTTAAGTGTTTGTTTTTTTTTCTAGTGGTTATGTAAATGTTGTATTTTTTTATTATAAATAAATTTAAAAAAAAAGTGTATTTTTTTTTTATTCATTTTTAATGTGCATTTTTCAATGTAGTATTTTTTTAAAGTATTGTAACCTTTTTTATGTATATAATAAAAGAAAATATTATTCTTTATTCTTCTTCTTCTCGTTATTATTCTTGAACGGAGTAGTAGTAGTAATAGGGAAATTATTTAGTAATTAGAAAACTATAGTCTAAAGTTAGTTGTCCATGTTAACTGTTGAGGGGAACATGTATCAATTTAAAACACCATTCAGATCGTTTCTGTGCGGGCCGTCAATGTCGGGCAAGACAATACTCTTAACTAAAATTATTAAAATTTGCGATAAAATGTTTGTGGAAAAGCCGAAAAAAATCTACTATTGCTATAGTATTTGGAAGGAGTCATATGATAAAATAAAAGCAATTGCTACCACGACAGGGTTGGTGCAGATACAATTCATGCAGGACTTGACATTTTCAGCATTGTTGAAACACACTCTTGGTTGATTATTGATGATCTAGCTGAATCTATTGAACAATGGTCCCATGAAATGCTACAAACGTTCGGTGTTTACTATCATTATAAACAGATTTCTGTTACTCTGGTTCTCCACAATCTCTTTCATCAGAGCAAGTGTATACGAACACTTGCATTGAACTGCACCTGCTATATCATCTACAGAGTTGTTCGTGATTCTAGCTCGCTAATAACTCTCAATAAACAAATCGATCCGGGAGCCCCCAAATTTCTGCTCTCAGCATACAATCAGGCAACTAATAAACCCTATGGCTACATCCTATTGGATCTTAATCAAAATACCCCCTAGGATCTGCGTGTAGTCACAGATATTTTTGACAATGAAATTACATTATATCTCCCCTTTAAAACTAAAAAGAAATATTATTTACTATAATGACAATGAATAAACTACGTTAAAATAGAATTTTTTTTTCAGTTATAAGCACTTCAAAACCTCAACTCAGGAAAGAAATTATCAAAGATGGTATTGACAATGATTTAATTAATCTAATATCCGAACTTTGTTTAAATTTGATCGAGGGTATTGTTCAAGTGCCAGAAATAGTTAAGCAACAGGCAAAGCAACATCGTTCCATTGTACGTACATGGGCCTCTAAAAAGAAAGTAAAGAATTTCAAAAGGAAACGACTTCTTCAGGCGGGTGGTAGCTTTTTCACACTTTTACTGCCAATAATTGCAGGACTTGTAAACAGTTTTCTCTAAAAGAGAGAGAGAGAGAGAATGTCAAAACCCTATAAATTGACTCCAATAGAACTCGCTCTCTCGCCCATCGAACACTTTGAGAACAATCTGAGTAAATTCCTTGACAATGAAAATATTGAGGATGATAAAAAACTGCTTTTACTTCAAGATGCACTTCGTCGAGTGGACAAACACAAGTCCTATCGCTCGAACCCCACTGCTGCTGCTGCTGCTGATCCCAAAAAAGAATCATCTCCACAGCATTCTGCTGCTGTAACAAAATTGAATATGGAGTATTTGTATTCTTTTTTATTTAAATTTGTAAATATAAGGCCCAACTAATAGGTCGAAAAATTTACACGACTCCTACCCTATCTCTTGGACCGTGATCACATTCAAGTTGAGAGCAATGGGGCAGGGATTATAATTCAGGGCAAGAGCTATAATCTAATTGATTTAATCTATGATATGGTTACAAATCGTAAAGGACTATTATATTTTGACACTCATCCATGCAACTTTCTAAATACATTAAACTTCCCCAAAAGTCTTATTGGCAATAGACAAATTCTAAAAAAAATTCAATGAGTATGCATCATCGTCATCAACAACAACAACAACATTGACACCATTAAAAAATGAAGAAGAAGATTTTAAATCAATTTTGGAAAATACTAGCACACCGCTGATAGCTAGACAAAAGCGAAGACGCATCAAGTCAACGTCACCACCACCACTACCAACACTGGCCAGTATACAAAAGGATAGCGGACATTACACAACGTGTTTACGTTCAAAATGGTTGAAGTTCTGAAAGGTGTTTATGAAAATATTGGTGAGGCGGGGAGTTTAAGTTCCCCCACAACTCTTTCCAAAGTCACTGGTGTTCCCACTAAAAATGTACAAGACTATCTACAGAATGAATCAAGTTGCACTCTGCATAGAAATCATAGACTTCGTGCCAATCAATATCTAAAAACTAAAGCCTTTTACCCATTGCATATAATGCAAGCAGATCTCCTGACTCTAGATGAGCTTCAACGGCGTCACAATACACCGTACAAGTACATTCTACTTGCAATCAGTGTTTATAGTCGCTATGCATATGCAATTCTATTGCGATCAAAGAGAGTTGTTGAAGTTGCTCAGGACATTGAAAGTATTCTCTAACAGGATTCATATAAAAAAATTCAAACGGATCGCGGTAGTGAATTTGTTAATCCTCATGTTGCAAAAGTACTAGAAAAATATAGTACACTGCTCTATCATAGTCACAGTCCTATAAAGGCTGAATTGGCCGAACGATTGATAAGAACTATTTGACTTTTAATTTCAAGATATTGTACATTAAAAAATACATCGGCTTTTATTCATGATCTTGATAAAATCATGTTGATTTATAATCAACGACCTCATCGATCATTATCCAACTCTACGCCAATGGAAGTTCATCATTCGGATCATGATACAATTGACACCTGTCTTAAACAGTATTCCAACGAATCGTCGGCTGTCAAGAAGAAGAAGAATAAATTCAATGTTGGTGATAGGGTTCGAATTAATAGAACAACTAATGTTTTTGAAAAGGGGAATTACTTGTGGTCCACCGAACTTTTTAAAGTGGCAAAAATCCTAGACACTAAACCCATAACTTATCGCCTGCGTGATACCAAAGATGAGGAGATTCTCGGCGGCTTTTATGACTATGAATTACAAAAAGTTAAAAATGCCAGTGAAATCTATCAAATTGAAACGATATTAAAGAGACGTTCTCGTGGGGGTAAGAAACAGTTACTTGTTCGATGGCTAGGATACAACTCTGATTTAGATTCTTTGATCGGTGTTGAAGATATTGACAATGCCCAATGATTTCTATGTAACTTTCATGTCCAACGTTTCCGATCCTCTCTACAATGACTTGAATAGGACAAGTGATTTTTGGACAAAACTCTCCCCCGCCGTCAAATTTGACGGTGCATATGAAGTGGCCCTTGTCGACTGTATCCTCAAAAATACCTATGACATCCTGAGGAAGGATCGTAAATATGAAATAAAAATACGACCGTTTTAATTCGGTGATGAAGGTGCAATGGCAACTTTTGACTCTAATCAGTACCCTATTGCTAACATCCCCTACAGGGAATACAATAACATGCATGAACTGTGTCGAGTTATCAACAAAAAATTGCAAGTCGAAAAAAAGGCGGTTTCACTTTCAATTACTCGACGGAACGAAGGAGAATTTATGTTACCAATCCATATGAGAATGAAAGAATTTTCCTCAATGAGAATTTACGTGAGGTTCTTGGTTTTAAAAAACGTATTATTAGGACAGAAAATTTCAGTGGTAGTGACCAAGTTATCTATGCGGACTATGCACCCAGCTTCTCCAAAGACACTTGTATATTTCTCTATGCATCCTTTGCGGAAACATCTCGAGTTTGTAACTCAAATGTCCCCCTCCTACGAGTTCTTGAACGAAAAACAAATCGAGAACATATTCATCACTACAATATAAAGCATCTTCAGTATATTCCCGTAAACACTTCCTATTTGGAGCTCTGTCAGTTAACACTAAGAAGTGAATTGGGTGATCCAATAGCAATTTCAAAAGGCTTAGCAGTGATTACATGTCATTTTCGACCCATTGTCAACGAAGGTACAATCACCTTAAAAAAATGAGCAATAGAAGAATTCCATTTGTCTGTCCCGATATTGACTGTTATGTTGGTGCTTTGAGTCCACGTCAAATAGGGAATGGATTGGAATACTACAATGGGATTACTACAATGTCTGGCCATGGTCTTGGTAGCTAGTTTGCTACGCTATTTCATTCTTCACTACCCCTTGCCAGAAAATATATTGTACCTGCTGCATCGAATTTTGCTGCCTCCAAACTACAGGACTGGGGGTCGGGCAAGAATTTCAAGGAGAGTGTTAAGGACAATATTAGATCTTCAGCAAGAGCCGTTGGTGAACAATTAAAATCTAGACAAAATGGGGAGGGATTGAAAAGGATGCGTTCACGTCATTCACTCATCAGTCTCCAGCCAGGCAGGAAGCAAAGGACATCAACAAGGACGTTGAGGAATAAAACAACGAAGTCCAATAAGCAGAAGAAGAAGAAGAAAAAGAAAAAGATAGTTCGATCAAAGAAGAATTTCTTTTCTTAAGATGACCTATCTCCCCCACAAAGAATCACATCCATCAATCAGCTCCTCATTGAATCTATTCAATGCTGAAAATGTTGATGTTAGTGTCAAGTATGGCTACAATGAACAATTTCACCCTCAACAACCCCTCTCGGAAGATATATACTTTCAAATATTTTCCAATGAAGACTATTTCATTGATTTGTCGTCAACATTTATTGATTTAAATGATGTGGTGAAGTAAAAGTCAGATAATACAACTCCGAATGCCGGTGATGGTCTCTCCTGTGAAAACTGTATTCTACACAACCTATTCAAGCAAATTAATGTATTTATTAATGGAACATTGGTGAGCACTAGCAATAATTTATCCAACTATGCAAGTTACATACAATTTATGATGATGACACCAAAGGCGTACAAGGAGATAAGAGGACACTCGCTGGGCTATGAATATCGAACAGGTGTTGATACTGACGGTGAGTTGACTACTGCAGTGACCCAGGAGTATCATCTAGTTGGAAAATTAAATCATGAGATATTCAACATATCACACAGGCTACCCCTCTATGTCAAGATTGACATAAAGTTACAGATGGCACCATCGAACTTCATTTTGGGAAAAACACTTCCTGCAGCACCCGATGCAAATGTCATTATTACATCGGCAATTCTCCACGTCCGAAAACAACAGGTTATGAGCTCTGTTGCATTGGCAGTGGAAAAGCTAAGAGCCAACGGCAACAACATTAAACTTCTTGTCCCCCATAAAATCACCAATCAACGTCACATTGCCACCAGCTCTCGTAGCTGTAGCGATTCATCATTTATCAATGGAGAACTTCCATCAAAAGTGGCTTTGGCCTTTGTGAAGAGCGGCAGTGCTGTTGGGTCCTGGATTGAATATCCCCATGATTTTAATTTTTTCGATCTATCTAGCCTCGTGTGCAAAGTGAATGGTATTCCACTGTACACTCTATCATTTGACCAAAAATCGTATAGAACTCTGTACGAGTTGACCATGCAATCCCTAGATCATGACTCTCAACTATTTGAAAATGGAATAACCGATTCAATGTTTTCAAAAAATCATGTTGTTATTGTTTTGGATTTGTCAGGCACACAGGATATGAGCATAGTACGAACAGGGAATGTACGTTTAGAGTGTGCATTTGCCAATGCTCTGACTGAGAGTATCACGCTAATATCACTGAGTCAATTTGAAACCTATTGGGAAATCACACCCGATGGCAGTGTTCTACTAGACCTAGCACCATGAACACAAACCAAATAATCAATGTATTTAGTATGGATCCATACATGTCCCGATACAAGTCCTATTGCATACCTTCGGACTTCATTGAAAAAATTCCAAGTGTTAACAATACCCTGATCATTGTTAATAGCAGTCCATCGACTTTGAAGACCGGTCATTGGCTAAGCATCTTTCAAACAGCGAAGAATATTGAATTTTTTGATCCTCTTGGCCTATCGTATAAATTCTACGCTCCATACATCAGCAACTTTATTGAAAGCAGTGGGAAAACCATTATTCAAAATCAACGAAGAGTACAGGATTTAGTGACTAAGACATGTGGCTTTCATGCACTACTCTTTTTCATGTTCAGTATCGTGGGTACACCTACAAACAGTTTCTCAACATCTACGTTGACTTACCTCAATTGAACGACTTTCTAGTGGAGAATATACTTACAAGTGTATTTAATATTGATTTTAGTGCCCTAAGAATAAAATGTTCTAAAGATGTATGTTAAATTTTTTATTAATAAAAAAAATTTATATACATGATAAAACGACTTTTCTACTCTTTATAATTCATCCACTACTAGTTATTTGTCAACAACAACTAGTGCTGGTAGATTATCTGAATTCACAGTGTACTGATCCTGATGTAGTGCAATGTCAGGGTCGCATTTTCTACAGTAGAGCGTGACTTCACTCTTGTGATATCTCTTTGTATAGTCAATGATACTATTCTCATTCATTCTATAGAATTCACATGTTTCAATTTGCCTATTTGAAGCAATTTCACAAACAGTGTCCTCAAGTGTCGAATCACATTCCGTCACAGCCAAATAAAAATCAGTGGGCTTATAATCATAACAACCAGTGTCTTCACAACGATGACGTAGAAACCATATTCTTTTGTTGTTCCAACAGTTGAATGGATGACCTGTTTCCTCCTCCCAGAGCAGTCTAAACCCATGACGATACCAATCTCTTAGCATTAAAATAAAATACCGGTTAGGATTCTTTCCAATCATACTGGGATATGTACTCTCCCACTGCTTACATATTTCATAATGACAATTGGAGCATAGGTGACCTCTAGGATGAGAGTCAAAAACCTCTTCAATACAGGAATTACAACCTTTAATTTTTACAGCATATCCTCTATGCACTTTACACGGGTTGCATAATCTACACTTTTCATCACACTCCTCAATCATTGTGCAATTCTCACATGATGACCAGCTGCCCTGTGTGTACATACATAGTGGACATGTATTTAACATTTTGTCAAGTGTTATCGCTCTAACTACCACAATTAAACTTAGCTAGCAACAAAAAAAAAAAAAAGTCTGAGAGATAGAGAGAGGAGTAAATCAACCTTGAGCACCATATTTATTATGAAAAAAAGTCCTAAATTTATAAAATAATTTTTAAAAGCATATCCACAATATAATTTTGTCGTGTCGTGATCAATATATCAATAAATTGTGTAAATGCATTTGGACCACGATGTAGAAGCTTCATGCAATAGTCTAATGATGGAGAATCAGTTTTCATTATATCGACAAGCATTCCTCGAGAAAATATCTTCCTTTGAATAGACAACTCTAGAAAATCATCATCTAGAATTAAATGTTTTTCCATAAGAATTAGATTCCTCATGATTCGATCTTTCTCGAATCTATCCATTTTTTAGAGTCCTAACTCTCTCACAACCAACTTCAGACTAATCAGAATCTCTTTTTGTACTCTAAAAAATATATGCTAGTCTACTATAGAAAGAAAAAAATACCATTAATTTAGAAACATTTTTATTGAACATAATTACAATAATAATAATATTCACTGATGCATTTTGTTCTCATCAATATATGTCGATAGGACATCTAATGCTGACCGAAGTTTATTTATATGGAGAATATTTACTTTTCCAGTAAAACACAGTTGTTCCTCCTGCTTAAATTTGCTTAATGATATCACATATCTCGCGTACATAATGTCCCATTCAAGACATAGTCTACAGCCAGCGGTTATTTCCACAGCTACATTAGGTACTCGTATATCGTTGCTGCTGCTGCTGCTGTCGGTTCCATCATTAATCTCCAATAGTGTAAATGCACCACTCATTTTTTTTTCACTAATATCCTCTCAAATAAACTATTCTCTTTGAATTAAATTCTCTTACTAATATGAAATACAATGAAAATTAACACTTATATCCGACTACAACTACTAATCACGTAGTTAGTGTGACAGTCGCTCTCTCTCTCTGGCTGTCCTCCAAAAATGGGTGTCATAATAGAAAACATGTCTTTCAACCCATGTAGAGTTCATTGTAATAGGCAAATGACCCTGGTAACCGTACAATGAATTGAAATTATACATACAAACTTACGCCTACGGAATAGATATGTATGTATACTTTCATGTGCATATACTTTCCCGTATACATCGGTTGTATCCGTGACCGTGCACTGGTAAGCCATGTATCCGTGAAATCAGCACCTCTCTTACTACTACCGGCAATGCTGCAAAACGGCATGGTTATTTACCTAACAACAAAATTACCACATACGAACTCTCTGTGAACTTCTGGCACTTTTTAGGTAGGCGTATATTTTTTTCTAGGTAGTTAAGCGCAAATGCGGCGTATTATGGTATCCGGGTGCGAGGAAAATCGGAATCATCTCTTTTGTGGTGTTTAAGTGTGGTCCCTAGTCCGCAGCTCTTTCCGCATAAAGTCGTTTCTAGTACGGATAAGATCTAAATAGTTGATCCAGAGGCTATGATTCCTTATCTGGACTGGACTCGTTGTGCTTCGAGAAAAGGGGAGCAATGCTGTCCAACGCATCTCCTATCTGTTTACATGCTTCAGAACTAGTTGTACCAACATGGTGTGCCTCGCGCAAGACAACTGACACCCCCTAAAATCGTTGTTGCCGGAATCCTTACCTTTAACTAGTCAGATAAATATCCCAAATCCTCTCCTTTTATGTCATAGTTTTAAGTACTTTACGCAATATTCAGTGATTCAAGGCCCGCTATCGTTCAAAAAAAGAGAGGGAGTGGCTCACATCAGCCGCAGTTGGTTTGAGTACGGATGCCGGGGTAATCTAAGGTGCTTAAAACTAATATCGGGGTGAATATGCTCGCACTAATGTAAAACTTGACGATTTTAGTCTATACAGGAGAAATTAGCCTTTTATGGCTAAGTACTTTATGCAACTAAAACCCGATATGTAAGATGCTTGGCTTTTTTTTATTGCCGTGGAAACCAAATTCGCACACGCGATCGCCGAATGAGGCATCTGTTTTTTTGTTCCTGGTTAAAAATATTAGTTGTGTAAAAAATATTAGTTGTATAAAAACTTGTGTAAATAAATTATTTGATTCAAAAAAGAGCAATCTATCGTTTGGTGAAATAAAAATTATAGGTTGTGTTGAAAATATTTAGAATAAAACGCCACTATTCAGAAAATGTTCTTCTTTTTGGGAGGGGGGGGAATTTTTTTGTTCAAATGCTTATATATTCTTGTGGATTCAAGTCTCGACTTTGTTTTTATTAACAACATGTGAAGGAAATTAGGACGGTTCGAATGATGTGCAGTTTGATTCGCTCTCATTTTTTAGCAGCTTAAAAAAAAAAAAAAAAAAAAAAAAAACTGGTCATTGCAGGCTAATTTCTGAAAGCTATGACGCTATTTAGAAAAAATAAATAGTTGCTCGAGAATTAACATTTTTTGGAAAAGAGGCACAAAGTTTGACTCGTAATGACGAGCAGAATTCAAATAAAGCATAAAAAAATATACTTATGTAGGCAAAAATGTCAGAAAAACCAAAAAAAGTATATTAAAAAACTCTTGTTTTCAAAATTAAATAGGGTTTAACTAGAGAAATAAAAGTTGTGGGGAAAAAATAAAAATACCACATGAAAGTACTTTTTCTTGAGATACAGAATATGTCAAGTTTATAAAGTTTTAGGTTTATTTCACCGTGTAAAAAAAAAAATCAAGAGCAGTCTGACGTCCCTATAGGCCAAACTTGTATTTATAGGCTAAAAAGACCATGTTCTAATCACGTGCAAACTTGTGCACCTCGATATTTATTATCAGCACCCCTGATTACCTTAGAATCCACCCTCAAACCAACTGCAGCTGATGTGAGCCACCCCTTCCCTTTTTTGAACGATAGCGAGACTTGGATCACTGACTATAAAGTAAACATACCACTCGATGCCTTTTTTTATGCTCTTTCCAAATATAATAATTATTTTTGGCGGAAATAAATTTTACCCCCCAACCCTATATATACCAATTCAGAGTATATATTTGCACATTAGGGGAAGACGTGGGGGGAAAGTTTAAACTTAACTCTTATTCAGATCAGAAATAAAATTTACCGACGGATTATTGGAATTTTCCCAGGGGGTATTATCTAGGGGGATTTTCCGCGGGAGAAAAATTTTTGAAGGGAATTTTCCGGGGGGGGGGTAATTTTCCGCGAGGAAATTTTTCGGAGGGAATTTTCCGGGGGGGGGGGGAATTGTCCGGGAGGAAAAATGCCGTCTCCCCCCTTACAAGCGTCCTTGATTGTTGTTGTTGACAGGATTAAAAGAAGGCCAAGAGGCTCTGTTTCTTCGTATTGTCATTATTCTAAAGAATTCGGTAATCTGGTCACGCCGTCTGTCACAAGAAGTGTTCACGACCCGCCTTAGCAAGATGATTTAGCACTATTACTATCTGGCTACTATCTGAAACCGGTGTTAATATCAATAGGAATTGTTTTAGCGTGGCCGTCGTTTTGTTGCAATTCATTGTTAATAATATGCATAAAATGGTACCCACTAAATGTCTCATTTACAAATCAAAGGGTTGTTAGATTGCTTAAAGCTGCAGTGCCTTTTAATTTACTGATAAAGCATGCTTACGTAAATAGGCGTCCGGCTCTAAGATGGAGAGGTGGAACGGGACATCTCAGAGAACTTAACTAGGGGGGGGGGGGGCAGGTTGAAAATGTAAAAGTAAACATATATGATGTAATTGCGCAAATAAATGGAGCTAAGGATCTATGTAAATGGATGTGAGTAAAACCACAGAAAAACAGAAAAGTTACTAGTGAAAACGACGTGATTCTCATTTTTCGCTTTTTTTCAACTTTTCGCTTATTTTACTTGCTTAAAATCCCATAGAAAAAAACAAGCAGCTATTACGAGGTATGTTCTTTTTCCTGCCTAAAAATGCGACATAGCAGTAACAGATATACAACATCGGGTGGAGATTCCCTAGCCTCTCTTTCTGACATACGTTAAAGTAATTATGTGACTGGCTTGTGGAAATAATCACTAAATAAGAAAAGGAATTAAATAACGCTTTTAAACACTGAACTTTTAAACAAAACTACTAGTAATTCAAACTTCATACCAAGGAGATTTTCTTGGACTGTACAGAAAATTTACTAGGTTAATTAAAAAAATATTTATTTTGTGGATCTGAAAATTGTTGACGCACGTTTTTTTTTTTTTACATTACTGGCATTTAGTCTTGAGGGGAGTTACGACGATTGTTTTTTTCAGTTCAAATTCTTCAAATTCTTGTTAAATAAATAAACTCTGAATAATGGAGAGCTTATCCAATGTCGTCAAAATGTATAAAACTAATTGCAAGCCTCGAGAAAGCTGACTCTAAACTTGCATAAACTGTGAAATGGGACAAAATTCTCATTTCAGGTCTTATCACCTTTGAAAGTTTTGCTACAGGAATATATTTTTTTGATATAGAAAAATTCAAATATAGGGTAAGAGTTAAACTCCACATTCAAAAAAGGCATAACTAAAACTTTAAAAATATTAAAAAAATACTTGTAAGAAACCAACATTAAAATAAGCGAAAATTGGCAAAGAGGAAAAGAACGACCAAAAGCAGATACCATAAATTTACATTGACTGTTTCTTGAGCTCAAATCATTTTCGCGTGGAACATATGAGCCTTAGTAAGGGTTCCAACCCCAAGAAAAATAAACTAGACAGTCTTAAACAAGTGAGATATTATCTAAGACTTTTCTAAGGGTATAATAAGCAGGGAAATGTACGTTGAATCACACTCTGCTCCTCCTGATCAGCAGTGCCCAGCTGATACGCTCTTTGAGAGCAGAATAAAGAGGGGTTACCCAGTCTCATAATTAATAATGTGGCGTGCGCCACCTTATAGCATAGTAGAACTATACCAAGCGTTTTGGGGAGCGTTCCAAGAATTTTTGGGACTGTCCTAAGCGTGGTGGAACTGTGTGGTACACGTGGAGTTCTAAGATGTACACTATGTTCTGGGAAGTGGTCAACCCGTCGCAGCATACTAAACCATTTTTAGGAATTAGTTCAGAAATGTGGAGGTGTTAGATACGACCTTTACGCACATCAGTGATCATCAGTACATGTCTGCTTTATTTTGCTACTAGCTAAAGAGCTGGCTTTACTTCGTCTTGGTTAGCAAAGCCAATTGAGTTAGATCTTTGTGCTGCATATACACTGATATTTTTATATTTTCTATTTATAAGACTATCCAAGAACCGTGTCGACTTCGCCCCGGATTTCTGTTTCCAGGTCAGCCGGTTTTAAACATGGACAGATATTGTGTTAGAGTCAGCCTTAATACATTAATTGTTGTTACAAAAACCCGAGATGAGTTTAGGCAGCTTGAAGATGCGGGTATTTTCGCTTAAGATGGTAATGAATTTTCAGTTCTTGGTTGATTGTTGAACTGTTCCTATTGAGTAATGAAATAGTGTTCACTCCCTTTACTAGCTATGATTCAGTGTCATCTGGCTTTTTTAATATTCACCCTCCATCTAAGTCACGGGAAAGAAGGTAGTTTAGTTTCTGTACATTCTGGCATAAATTCAGGGAAATCGAGGGGGGAGGGTGCAATACGTATTTTTCACAATTTAGGGGGCAAATTAGTCGATTTTTCGCAAATCATATTATTGACTTACGAATAAAGTGAATATATCACTCGATTCCTTTTTTAAGCTCTTTACGAATATATATCACTTCTATTGGAAATTCAAATTTAAGCCCTTTTTGAGCTCTTGAAAATGACAAAAATATAAAAATGTATAGGGTGTAAAAAGGCATAAAACATCTGTTTTAAACTTACTGTTTCATAATAAATCCTCTTTTTAATCCACAAGCACTGACTTTCCACAATTAATTTGGATAAATGAAAATTGTAACAATAAATTTTGAAGGTACTCCTGCAATATACCCACTCTTTTATATATTTCAAACTGAAGACTAAATGAAAAACCCATTTTGACGGGATGATGCAAGACACCGCTGTAGATAAATACAATGTATAGCGTGGTTTTAATTGTGTATACGATACTAGGATTTTTTTTTGGGGAGGGGGAGGTACCTAGGTTAGGTTAGGTTTTTATATTTTTGTCATTTTCAAGAGCTCAAAAAGGGCTTAAATTTCCAATAGAAGTGATTATTATATTCGTAAAGAGCATAAAAAAGGCATCGAGTGGTATATTCACTTTATTAAGGCAATAATATGAGTTGCGAAAAATTTTGATGAAAACAGCTTTACAATACCTTCTGGGATATAAACAAAGGCAAGAACTGTATTTAAATTGTTGTTTTTTGGGGTTTAGGGGGAGGGGTGAAAGACTTAGGTTAGGTTAGGTTACGTAGTTAATATATGGTATGATTTGCCCCCCACCCTCCCCCTTAATGTGCAAAAATATAGCCCAAATTTGTTTCTAAACTATCATATATTCACCCTATTTTAGTTTATTTCATTAGCATTAACCAAACTAGCACTATATAAAAGAGTCCGTTTAATAGAAGAGTACCCACCAATGGCTCCCACTATTACATTTTTTCTCTGTTATTAATTTTGGGCACGTTTTTCTACAATATTTTTTTGGTTTATGAGTAAGAAATCCTGAGAAAATTTTAAGACCTGGGTAGAATAATAAGCCTCAAACCCCTTATTGCTCTGCATATGTACTTGATTGTGTCAAACCAGTGGTCTTCGAAAATTATGACACTGATCAGCAAAAAAAAAAAAAAAAAAAAAAAAAAAAAAAATTATTCCCCATTTGACACTCTTTCCAAATACAATATTTGATGTCAACACAATTGCAATCCCATCTTACTACCCCTCCCTAATGCCTTGATATATCTGTAGGCCTAATGCAAAAGTTTCCAGTTTTTGTTATTGTACAATATTTTATGCACTTGTTTTTTCGTCAAGAGTCAATTCCAAGCAGAAAAGGAGACTTTAGTAACAAGCCAAGGCCTATATAGAAGAGGACTGGGAGACCCAGCCCTCCTATCCATGCGTCTCAGTCTGGGACACATCTATCCCGGTAACTCTGTCCCAGTATAACTGTGTCAAAGCTCCCTTCCCTATGCTATATACAAAACCGTGCTTATTTTAATAGTCTGCATTATTTTTTTTACTTGTTTCTGATCAAAAGGTGGTTTATAATGTCATTTGGATTTTTTTTTTTTTAGCAATTTGCACGATTGTATACATATACGCCTGTGCGATTGTCCGTACGTGGGATCGTATTTATATATATATATATATATATATATATATATATATATATATATATATATATATATATATATATATATATATATATATATATATATATATATATATATATATATATATATATATATATATATATATATACTATATATATCTATATATATACATATAGAGCACATTAATGTCTATTCAAATGCCAATTTACATTATTGCTTGCCCTGGGGCCTTTGTTGGTCACCTCATCTTCGGAGGCATGTTTATTGGAAATACATGGCTGTCTCTCTATAAAAATACCGAATGTCTTAAGAGGGTAAGGGGTCCAGTTAGGAAAAAACAACAAGGAGGGGATTAGCTGCCCTCCGATTATTTTTGAATCTTGAAAAGGGCAATAGAACTTTCAATCTTCAATTGAATGAACCCCCTGAAAAGTTTCTATAACTACCCTTTAGATATAAAGGTATTAGAGATGTATATAGCGTCTTTTAAAATTGGGCCGATATCCCCCTTAATTTTCTCTGAGAGTTTCAAATTAAGACCCTCAAGTGTTTGTGAAATATCGCACAAGCCCTCCTTTTCCATTATAAGACATATTTATTAAACGATTACCGATTTAAATTATTTGTGGGCTTGCCCCAACGCCTATAGGGCCATGTCCTCCCTAGAAGCATATTTTTTGACCCTTCAACAGTCTTGAACAAAGTGGTTTTGTCAAGTTTCGATCAAATGTATTTGAGCGTAGAGGGTGTCGGTCAGAAAAGATAGACTGGTTGCCTTTCGATAACTTTTAACCCTTAAAAAGGGCACAAGAATCGCAAATTTCCAGTTGATTAAGGCCCATCTGAAGTTCTTAGGACCACTCAGTCTATAGGAAGATGTTCTGTGGAAAAAAAAAAAAAATCAATCAACAAAACATTGATGGTTTATGGTAACGTTAAACCTTTGCCACTGATTACAACTCTTTTCGAGAATGAATGTGCAGAATTGCCTATTTTGGATAAGGCACGCTCACAGGTCCTTCATATCACAAGAATCTTGTGGTTTTTCCGAAAGTTTCTTATACTTTCAATATACCGACTAATGTTATGTTTCTTTCGAGGGTGTGACCCTTACCCCTAAAATCTTGGATTACACATAAACACAACATAATTATACACATAAAAATAAATGTAACATAAAAACAAAAATAATATATTTTTTTTTTTCAAGGGCGTGACCCTTACCCCTGAAATCTTCGGTCACACATAAACATAACCTATATAAACATAAACATAAACAATATTATTTTTCTTTTGAGGGTGTGACCCTTACCCCTGAAATCTTGGATTTTACAAGACAACTTCGTACGTACGGGCGTGCCACGAGTAACATATTGCATTTTAACTGAACATGTTTTGAACACTTTATTTTAACTCAAATCAAGGGCTGCGCAATCGCACTGCCTATGTAAAGAGCGAGGTGGGCACAATGTATAATTTATTTATTATTGTTTTTTTTCTGTTTTTTTGGTTTTAGACCAGGGCACTTCGTATCAAAGGAGTTGTCATAGAAACTTTGAAAAGGGTTCATTCGATTGGAAATTGAAAGGGCTAGTGCCCTTTTAATAGTCAAAAATGATCGGAGGGCAACTACCCCCCCCCTCCAACACCCACTATTTCCCCAAACACATCCAATCAAAATTTTGAGATAGGTATTTTGATCAGTGTAGTTGAAAGCCCCGGAAATTATGTCTTTGAGGATTAACCCCCCTTCCACAGCCCGCAGGGCAAGGGTTGTAAGTTATTCCCGGGGGATATTTAAGATTTATATTGAAAGGATGATCGTATAAACTTCGGAGGGGGCTCATTTGATTGGTAATCAGAAGTTCTAGTGCCCTCTTTAAGATTCAAAGTAATCGGAGGGTATATTACCCCCCCCCCCCCGCACCTCATATTTTCCCGAAACACATCTGATATAAATTTTGAGATGGTCATTTGTGTCGTAGAAACTTCTAAAAAGGCTCATTCGATTGGAAATTGAAGGGGCTATTACCCCTTTTAAGAGTCGAAAGTAACTAAAGGACAACTAACCCCCTCCCACGCCCACCATTTCCCCAAATACATCCAATTAAAATTTGAGATAGCCATTTTGTTCAGCGTAGCTAAAAGGTCCAGAAATTATATCTTTGAGGATGACAACCCCTACAGCCCTCAAGGCTAGGGTTGTAAGTTGTGTCCTGGGGACATATACAGTTTTTATAGAAAGGATGGTCGTATAAATCCGGAAGGGGCTCATTAAATTAGAAATCAGATGTTCTAGTTCCCTTTTTAAGAGTGAAAGGGATTCGGGGCACCCTTCCGCCCCCCTCCCTAGGTCGTATATTCCACAAATGCATCCGATAAGAGTTTTTAGATATCCATTTGTTAAAAAGCAGTTCAAAGATTATATAATAAGGCCTTTGAGGTGGACAGAATCCCCCAGAGTAGGGGGGCAGGGGGCTGTAAGTTATGCCCCAGGGGAATGTAATGTTTTAATGGAAAGGGTAGTCGTGTGAACTTTAGAAGAGGCTCATTTCATTTGAAATGTATATTCCTAGTTTCTTTTTAAGAGTCAAACATGATGGAAAGCAAATAGCCCCCCTTCCTGACATAATCTTTTCCCAAAACGCATTCAATTGACATTGTGACAGAGCCATTTGGTTATCAATAGTCTAAAAATCGTATAACAATGTCTTTAGGGTGGATACTATTTCCCAGAGCCCATTGGCAAGGGTTGTAAGGTATGCATATAAAATTTAATTTCTTTGGAATTTTAATTTCTATAATTCGGGGTATATAAAATTTCTATGGAACGGATAGTCGTATCAACTTTGGACTGGATGGAGCTCATTTGATTAGAAGTTGGAAGTTTGAGTGCCCTTTTTAAGAGTCAAAATTGAATAGAGAGCAATCAGACCCCTTCTCCAAGCCTATCATTCCCCGAAATATATCCGATCGATATTTTAAGAGAGCTATATTGTTAAGCCTTGTTGAAAAGTCCAGTAATTATGTCTTTGGGGATGTCAACCTCCCCACAGTATTCAGGACAAGGGCTGTAAGTTAGGCAATTTGTTCATTGTTTATAGCTAGCATATGTTATTGAGAAAGGTATGCATGTTTGAACTTTACTTTCCAAGTAGATGAAGGGGTCTTACTCTCCAAGATTCAGGTAACACTTTCAGAGAATGTTGAGGGGAGTGTTGAACTAAATCAAAACACGTTATGTGTATACAGATTGACAAAAGGGTGCAAGACAGGAATGGCTGAGTGTATTAATTGGGAAATTTAAGGGAAATTTATTGCTACCAATACTACTATAACTACCACCCCTACTACTACCACAATACTCTATTTAAACTATTAAGGGAAATTTGAAAAAAATCAAAAGACGATATGTGCATGCAAATTGTCAAAGTAGCGTATCTGAAGAATTGATCTGGGTATTAAGTAGGAACTTTCAGAGAATGCTTAAAGGGGAAGATCATCTCACCAAAAACCAATATGTGTACACTACTCCGAATACTACTGTTACTGCTACATTTAGTACTACTAGTAGCACTACTATTGCAACTACTTACAGGGCTGAGAGCACAGAGATGAAAATTACAAGAAGTATATGAACACATAGGCTATCAAAAGGACATATCAGCAATGTCATAGCGATGGCTATTTGTATTAAATTGAAAGTTCCAGGACTTGATGAGGTGGATGTTCTGCTGACCAAAAGACATTAGGTTAATGCTACTGCTGCTAGTTTGACTACCGGTATTTAATACTATTACTAGCAATATCAATACTACAACTGTGACTACTATAACAACTATGCCTAAGGGTATGAAACTGAAATTTTCAAGGAATTTTGAGGGGGAAGATGAACTGAATCAGAACACGGCCTCTGTATGTAGGTTGTCAAAAGGGTGTAACAGCAATATCTTAGGAACAGTTTGATGTTTGAAGCTGAAACTAACTGGGCTTATGGTGAGGGATGTTGAACTAACCAACAGAAAATATTTGCATCCTAATGCTACTGCTTCTACTCATACTACTGTTACTATTATTACTACTTCTGTTACTCCTACTGCCACTAAAGCTTAGACTACTAAAATATATTTACTGCTACTACTACTACTGCTGCTGTTAAAACTAATGAAATTAAGGTACAAAATTTGATATATATAAAAATTGTATGGAACTAATTCAAAATACACTATGCTCACACAGGTTGTCAAGCGGACGCATCTCAAATTCTTCAGAAAAGGTTGATGATATGTATTAAGCTGAAACTCCCAGCGTGTGTTTAAGGGATGTTGAAGAAAACAAGTGAGCTATGCAGATACTGCTACTAATGCTGCTACATCTATTGCTACTGCACCTGTTAAGATATTAAGGTGAAGCTTTTAAGGAATATTTTGACGGATACTGAACTAAACCAAAACAAACTATAAGCATGTGGACTTTCAAAATTTAGCGAAGCAATATCTGAAGAGCAACATATATTATTAATTTAGACTTTTAAGGGTAAGTTGTGGGAAACTTTGAACTAGCCAGAAGGCACTATAGGTATACCTTTAATAATACCACTATAGTTACTGTAACTAATGACACTAAGGGTATTAAGATGAAACTTGTAGGGAACGTTTAGAAGTTTCAATTAAACGAAAAAAAAAACTGTATGCATACACGTTTTCAAAGGGGCATATAAGATATACCATAGGCAGCATCACTCTATAATAGCTAGATATATATTTGAAACCTTTAAAGGAGCTAATTTGATTCAAAATTTAAAGTTCTGGTGCCCTTTTTAAGAGTAAAAAAAGAATTGGAGGGCAAGCACCCTTTCTCTCAAACCCATTCATTTTCCAAACGCATCCAGCCAAAATTTTGAAACTGCCGTGTTGCTCAGCATAGTAGAGCGTTTCAGCAACTATGACTTTAGAGATATTAGGCATGTCACCCCCCCCCCCCAATTATGCAATTGACCCATTATGCTTTAGCATGTTGCTTTAAATAAATCATAAGGCATTGTGTTTATTGTTGCAAATAAGACACCTCAGCAATATGTTGACAACGACTGGGGGCAATAAGTTGGAACTTTTGGGGATACTACTATTGCTACTGCTGCTCTTACAATCGTAGGCAGCGCAATAGCGCTGCCTAAGTAAAGAACGATGTTTGCACAATGTATTATTTATTTTTTTTATTTTTTTTTGGTTTTAGACCAAGGCACTTCGTATCGGAGGAGTTGTCGTAGAAACTTCGAAAAGCGCTCGTTCGATTGGAAATTGGAGTGGCTTGGGCCCTTTTTAATAGTCGAAAGTGATTGGAAGGCAACTAACACCCCTTCCATATCTACCATTTCCCCAAACACATCCAATCAAAATTTTGAGGTAGCCATACTGTTCGGCGTAGTTGATTTCTAGATAGAAATTATGTTTTCGAGGAGGACACTCCCCCACAACCCTCAGGGCAAGGGTTGTAATTTATGTCCTGGGGGCATATAAGATTATTATAGAAAGCGTTGTCGTTGAAACTTCAAAAAGAACTCATTCGATTTAAAATTCAAAGGGTTAGTGCCATTTTTTATAGTCGAAAGTGATTGGAGGGCAACTAACCCCCCTCTCACGCCCCTTTTTTCCCCAAACACATCCAATCAAAATTTTGAGATAGCCATTTTGTTCAACGTAGTTGAAAGTTATGGCAATTAGGTCTTTGAGGACGACAGCCCTCAGGGCAAGGGTTATAAGTTATGGCCTGGGGGCATATAAGGTCTTTATAGAAAGTGTTGTCGTAGAAACTTCAAAAAGGCTCATTCGATTAGAAAGTGAAATGGCTAGTGCTCTTTTTAATAGTCGAAAGTAATTGGAAGGCAAATAACACCCCTTCCACGTCCACCATTCCCCCAAACACATCGGATCAAAATTTTTTGATAGTCATTTTGTTCAATGTAGTGGAAAGTTCTGGGAATTATATCTTTGAGCAGGACACTACCCTCACGGTCTTCAGGGCAAGGCATATAAGTTATGCCCTTTGGGAATAAAAGGTTTTTATTGAAAGCTTTGTCGTAGAAACTTAAAAAGGGGCTCATTCAATTGGAAATTCAAAGGGCTAGTGTTTTTTTTAATAGTTGAAAATAATTGGAGGGCAACTAACCCCCCCTCTCATGTCCACCTTTTCCTCAAACACATCCGATCAAAATTTTTAGATAGCCATTTTGTTCCATATAGTTGAAAGTTCTTTAAATTAGGTCTTTAAGGATAAGACCCCCCCCCCCCCCTCACACAACCCTCAGGGAAAAGGTTGTAAGGTATGTCCTTGGGGCATATAAGGTTTTTATAGAAAGCGTTCTCGTAGAAAGTTCAAAAAGGGCTTATTCGATTGCAAATTGAAATGGCTAGTGTTCTTTTTGCTATTAAAACAAATTGGAGGGCAACTAACCCCCCTCTCACGCTCACCATTTCCCCAAACACATTCAATCAAAATTTTGATATAGCTATTTTTTTCAACGTAGTTAAAAGTTCTGTACATTAGGTCTTTGAGGATGACTGACCCCCCCTCCACAGCCCTCAGGGCAAGGACTTTAAGTTATGCCCTGGGGACATATGAGGTTTTTATAGAAGGAGTTGTCGTAGAAACTTCAAAAAGTGCTCATTCGATTGAGAATTGAAAGGGTTAGAGCCCTTTTTAATATTCAAAAGTGATTGAAGAACAACTAACCCCCCTCTCACGCCCACCATTTCCCCAAACGTATTCAGCCAAAGTTTTGAGATAGCCATTTTGTTCAACGTAGTTTCAAGTTCTGGAAATTATGTATTTGAGGATGACAACCCCCGAGAGCCCACAGGGCAAAGGTTGTATAGTGTTGTCGTAGAGACTTCGAAAGGGGCTCATTCAATTGGAAATTGAGAGGGCTAGTGCCCTTTTTAATAGTCAAAAGTGATTGGTGGGTAAGTAACCCTCCTCTGAAGCTCATCATTTCCCCAAACACATCGAATAAAAATTTTCAGATAGCAATTTTGTTAAACGTAGTTTCAAGTTCTGAAAATTAGGTCTTTGAGGATGATAACGCCCCCATAAATCTCAGGGCAAGGGTTGTAAGTTATGCCCTCGGGGCATAACAGGTTTTTTGTCATTGGGAATTGAGAAGGCTAGTGCCCTTATTAATAGTCAAAAGCGATCGGAAAGTGAATGCCGCCCCCAAACCCATCATTTCCCCAAATAATTCTGATCATCATTTTGATATAGCCATTTTGTTGAACGTAGTTGAAGGGTCTGGAAATTATGCGTTGGGGTATGAAACCCCCCGCAGCCCTCAGGTCTGAGTTATAATTTATGCCCTGGGGACATATAATGTCTTATAGAAAGTATTGTCGTAAAAACTTCGAAAAGGGCTAATTCGATTGGAAATTGAGAGGGCTATTGCCCTTTTTAACAGTCGAAAGTAACCAGAGGGAGAATCACGCCCCCACGCCCATCATTTCCCCAAACATTTCCGATCAAAATTTTGATGAGACCATCTTTTTCAACGTAGTTTAAAGGTCTGGAAATTATGTCTTTAAAGATGTTAACTCTCCCCCAGTAGCCCTCAGGACAAGCATCGTAAGTTATTACCTTGGGGCATTTCACGTTTTTATAGAAATTTTTGTCGTAGAAGCTCCAAAAAGGACTCATTCGATTGGAAATTGAGAGGACTAGTGCCTTTTTTATTAGTCGAAAAAGATCAGAGAGCAAATGTCTCCCTCCACGCCTATCATTCCCTCAAACACTTTAAATCAGGAGGAAGTAACTCTCGAGGGGTTGCGCATAAAGCATATAATATAAATGTTAAGCAACAATACTTTCTACCGGTTTACATGCAAAATTCCAATTACGATTTGAAATTCATAAATTATTAACTTTATAAATTTATTATAAAACAATTGCCGATGATGAAAAATTAATGTTGATTTAAAATGCCCTTCGAATTGTGAACAAAACATAAGCCTTACCGTGAAAGACCGCTCGAAATAAATGCCATTGATCAACCTTCTGAAAGAACTGAAAGTTTGAAACTTTGAAAAAGCCAAAAATAGAAGGAGAAGATTTATTAACAAGTGTTCTAAAATTATTACCTCCATCCTATCGTGAGCAAAGTAAAAGACTCTTGACTTATCTCAATGAAAATGAACAAATTGACGAGAAAAACAATGAAGTTTTGGCACAGGGCAAGATTTACAATTTAATTGATTTGTTGTCAGATTTAATTACAAATCGTAAAAGACTTGAATCCTTTGATAGTCAATTATATAAATTTTTATATTCGTCAAATTTTTCCAAAAGTCTTATTGGGAATGAACATGTTTTAAAGTGATTAAGGAAATTTCAAGAAATATCACGAGGTATATCATTGGATAGCACACCAAGTGGGCCTAGTAAGAATATTAAACGATTGCGTCTTTTCACCTCTTATAGTACGTAAAAGGGTAGTGGGCGCTTCAAACCAAGATTACTTTTAAGATGGATCAAGTTTTGAAACGAGTTAATGAAAATGTAGGAGAAGTGGGGAGTTTGGGTCCCCCCACTACACTTGCTCAAGTCGCCAGAGTTGAAAACGGCTAGCAAAAGAGTTTTTACAGTAAGAACCCAGTTAAACTCCTCATCGAAACCATATTTGATTGGCGAAGTACGTCAATCAAACTATCTAACCACATAAACTACCTTGGACTCCCGATTGGCACTTCTATTAAACATGCACGTCAGCTTCTACTTTCACATATACATTGCCGCATTTGCACTGCTTATGCAACATTTATCAAGTCCAAACTTCGTTTCAATATATCCTTCCTTGCCACACTGTACAATGCGATTGCTGCCTCTCACATTCTATACTGTACACCTTTTTGGAAAGTATTTACTCAAACAGATAAAAATAAAATCCGCAACACTTTTTTCCAGATTGTAAAATATTTACTCAGACTCCCACCTTGGACCAGGAATACAAAAATAATCAGGACTACAATATCGCGGATCCACTGAAAGCGGCAGAAAAACGGATTGTTAAATTCAATAATAATGGTCAAACTTATCAGTAGTGGCCCATACTAACCCAGTAGTTTCCATCAGTAATTTGAATTTGCTTCTCTCTTTGTTAGGTTAAATGTAAGTGTCTTGTTTGGTTTTTCTTTCTTTTTCATCATTGTTTCTGTTGAAGCGTCTTTTCGTTTTTAATTTTCTTATTTTCTTTTATTTTTGCTCCGTCTGTTGTTCTTTTCTAAACTTGACGGGTTTACAATAAATTCATTCATTCATACTACCAGTGGTAGTGACTATCGTAAAACTAAATCCTTTCCCCCTGCATATATTACAAGCAGATCTTTTGACTATAGACAATATTCAAAGACGTCATAATAGACCATGCAATTATATTTTACGAGTAATGAATCTTTTTAGTCACTATGCATATGCAGTGACATTGCAGTCAAAGAGAGATGAACTTACTAAAGCTATTGAAAGTATTCTTGAAAAAGTTACTTATAGAAAAATTCGAACAGATCGTGGAAGTGAATTTGTTATTCCACATGTAAAAAAGGCTTTATCGAAATATAATATCTTAGTATTAAAAGAAATACAACTCTTAGTCCGATAAAGGTAGAATTGGCTGAACGTTTGGTACGAACTATTCGACTTTTAATTTCAAGATATTGTACACTGATAAATACTCCTGATTTTATTCAAGATTTAGATAAAATAATATTGATTGATAGTCAACGTCCTCATCGATCCTTGTCAAATGTTAGTCCTCTTGAAGTTCATTGTAGTTAAAACACACTTGACAACACATTTAGTTACAACACTTTTTTCTTAGAAAACAGTCTAATGAAAAGGCTGGGAAGAAAAAATTAATGTTGGTGATACTGTTTGAATCAATCGAACAAGAAATATTTTTGAGAAGGGGAATTACTTATGGTCCACTGAACTTTTTAAAGTGTAAAAGGTCTTAGACACTAAACCTGTAACGTATCGTCTTCGTGATGTGAAAGATAATGAGATTCTTGCTGTTTTTTTTTTTATAATTATGAATTTCAAAAGTTGGAAATAGTGGAATGTATCAAATTGAAAAGGTATTAAAGACTCGAACTCTAAAGGGCAAGAGACAGTTGCTTGTTTGCGGACTAGGATATGACTCTGACTTTGATTCCTTGATTGCCTCTGAAGACATTCATAATTTCTAATGATTTTTATGTGACATTCATGTCCAATGTTTCTGACCCTCTCTATTATGATTCAAATAAAACAAGTGATTTTTGGAAAAAACTCTCCCCCGCCATCAAATTTGAGGAAAGGTATGAAATTTCTCTTGTTGATTGTATTCTTAGAAATACATATGATATCCTAATAAAGCATCGTACATATGATACAGAAGTAAGACCTTTTGACTTTTACAAAGAGGGTGTAGTGGCAAATTTTGACACTGATGGTTACCCCTATGTAACTACACCCTATGAAGAATACAACAATATGAGTGATTTGTGTCAAGTTATCAACAAAAACATGGCGTGTCATAAGAAGGGTGGATTCACATTCAACTATTCACCGGAACAGAGGAGAATTTACACTACCAATCCATGTGAGGATGAAAAATTTTCCTCAATGAAGATTTACGCGAGGTTCTCGGTTTTAAAGATCGTATTATTAAAGTAAAAAATTTCAGGGGTTAGCAACATGTTATCTATGAAGACTAGGTACCCACCTTCTTAACTGATAGCTGTATATTTTTCTCCCACTCTTTGTTGAGATATCGAGAGTCGTAAATAGCCATGTTCCCCTCCTACGTATTCTTGAACGGGAACCTCTAGTGAACTGAATCACCACTACAGTATAAAGCACCTTCAATACATTTCAGTCAACACTTCGTATTTTGAGCTCTGTCAGATAACATTAAGAAGTGAATTGTACGATCTTTAACAATAACAAAAGTTTTGGTTATGACTACATGTCATTTTCGACCCATTCAGTGACATGGCTAATAGAACCCATTTTGTTTGTCCTGTTATTGATTGCCATGTTACTGCTCTTGGACCACGACAATTAAGTCATGGAATGGACTATTACAGGGGTCGTTCTTCAATTTCCGATTACGATCTTTGCAGTTGGTTTGCTAAGCTGTTTCGCTCTGCACTATCCCTGGCTAAAAAATATATTGCACCGGTCGCAACAGATTTTGCGTCCTCTACACTACATGATTAGGGCTCTGGGAAGAATTTTGAAGAGTGTTTCACAAAATATCAGGTCCAGTGACCGATCCCTCGGCGAGCAATTGAAATCATGTTAAAGCGGAAAAGGTTTAAAAAGGGCAATAAATATCTCATTAGTCAACAGTCTCAAATCAGCCCGGAAATGTAAAGCATCAAATAAGAAAATAAAGGTTAATAGGTCGAAAAAGGATTTATTTTCCTAGAAATGGCATATCTACCCCACAAGGAGTATCATCCCACAGTCGCCTCATCTCTAAATCTTTTAATGCAGAAAATGTAGATGTCAGTGTAAAACATGGTTACTATAAACAATTTTATACGCAATAGTCACCCTATGAAAACGCCCGTTTCCAAATTTATTCCAGTGACGATCATTTCATAGACATGACTTGAAAATTTATAGATTTACGTGTCGCTGTTGAAAAATCTAACAATGAGAAACCAAGTGCGGCCGAGGGGTTTTTCTATGAAATTTGTGTACAACACAATTTATTTAGACAAGTAAGTGTCTACATAAATGGAACAATGGTGAGTAAGAGTAACAATCTTTCAAATTATGCACGCTACTTAAAATTCATATTGATGACTCCAATGTCCTATAAGAAATTGAGACGTATGGTATTGGATGTGAATATAAAATGAACACTGACACTACCAATATACTTAGAGATGCGACAACTAAAGATTTACACTTGGTTGGTAAACTAAATCATGAGATATTTAATATAACTCAATGGCTGCCTCCCAACGTTAAGATTGACTTAAAGCTACAACTCGCAACGTCCAATTTTATTTTGCGAAAAGTACTTGGCACTGCACCGGGCGTAACAGTCTCTCTCACCTCAGTAATACTTCATGTACGAAAACAACAAGTTAGGAGTTCTGTTGCCTTGGCAATTGAAAAATTAAGAGCCTGTGGAAATAATACCAAGTTGCTCATACCTCATACAATGGCGAATCAAAGACATATGACAACGGGTACGCGTACCTACACTGATTCGTCATTTACCAATGGTGAAGTTCCTTCAAAAATTGCTTTGGCTTTTGCAAAAAGTGCTATTCATTCGCATTGAGGAAGTGCAGTTGCTTAGTGCGCTTGACCATTATATGAAAATGGTATTACTGAAGAAATGTTTGCGAAAAATCATGGTATCATTGTATTGGATTTTTCCGGTTCTGATGATAAAATTATTGTCCGAACGGGTACTGTACGTTTAGAGTGTGCCTTTGCTGAAGCGTTGACGGAGAATATTACATTAATCTCGCTAAATCCATATGAATCCTGTTGGGAAATTACCCCTGATGGCAGTGTTCTATCAGACTTGGGACCATGAACACAAATCAAATAATCAATGTATTCTATTTGGATCCCTACATGTCCAAATATAAATCCTATTGCATACCTTTTGGATTTCCTTGAGCATATTCAACGTTTTAAAAATACTATTATCATTGTTAACAGTAGCCCATCAACTGTAAAGACGGGACATTGGCTATGCATTTTTCAAACAAGAAAGAATATTGAATTTTTTATTCTCTTGGGCTACCGTATACGTTCTACACACCACACATTAAAAATTTTCTTAAGCAGAGTGGGAAATCTATTATTCAAAATCGGAAGCACTTACAAGATTTATCAACGAAAAGCTGTGGTTGTCATGTAATTTTATATTGTGTTTTTCCATGTCGCTGACATACATACAGTGAATTCCTCAACATTTATGTCAACAATCCTTGGTTGAGCAATTTTCTAGTTGTAAATACTCTTTCCTACTTCTATAATATTAATGTCGGTGCCCTAAGAGTGAAATGCTTGAAAAGTGTAGGTGAATTTGTTTATTAATAAAATTTGTATGTGCAAAAAAAGACTGTGTCCTTTTAGATTTTTTCTTCTATGTATAGGTAGTCATCAGAAACGATAATTGACAGCAGCTCGTCAGAATTTAACTTGTATTTATCCTGGCATGCAAAGTCGGAGTCACATTTTCTGCAATATATTCTAGCTTTATTTTTATTAAATCTCTTTGTAAATTCTCTTATTTACAAAGATTCTTCGATTTTCTTATTTGAAGCAATGTCACACACAAAATCCTCATATGAAGAATCACTTTCTGTAACAGCAAAAAAAAATTCTGCAGGTTTTTAATCATAATAGCCGGTATCTTCACAGCGATATTGTAAAAACCAGACTCTTTTATTATTCCAGCAAATGAAGCGTAGACCATGCACTTCTTCCCACACAATTAAAAACCGCAACGATACCAGTCTCCTAAAAATAAACTGGAATCACTTTGAGAGTTTTTTGCAATCATGCCAGGGTAAGTATTTTCCCATTGATCACATTTATCATAGTGACAATTGGAGCATAGGTAACCTCTAGTGTGAGAGTCACAAATCTCTTCAAGCCAGGAATTACAGTCATTAATTTGTACAGCATATCCCCTATGCAATTTACATGGATTGCATAATGTACACTTTCCATTATAATCATCAGCAAAGGTACAATTCTCACAGGATGACCAGCTGCCCAATGTATACAAGCATAATAGACATGTGTAAAACATTTTTTTGATGTTTACTGTCTCACCGCTGAATAGAAACTTCCTCACGGTCAACAAAATGACATGCTTAAACAGGATTCCTTTTATTCTTACGAAATGTCCGTCTAAGTAGTGTTAAAAGCAAAACCACACTATCATGTTATTTTATCTCAATTAATATATCTAAAAATTGAGTAAATGCAGCTGGGCCACGATGTAAAACTGTCATGCAATAGTCCAAAGATGGGGAAGCAGTTTTCCCATGATATTGTTAAACATTTCTTGAGAAAATATTTTTCTTTTAAGAGATAACTCTAAAAAATAATTATGTAAAAATTATCCACTTTTCGAATTTTACTAGGTTCATTAAAATTTTTTGGTTCTCGAAGCCAGCCATTTTTCTTGCAGTCTCTGTATATGCACTGAGACTGCATCCGTCTTGCAGTCTCTGTATATGTACTATATTGACTTTAGCCGCAAAGCATAACTATTCTTCCGACTAGAATTTGCTAAATGATATAACATATCCTGCATATATCTTGTCTCATTCTAAGGTTAGTCGGCAACCCCATGTAATTTCCACTGCAACTTTAAGGACTGTAGGCTCTGTTTCGTTATTGCTAGCGCTTTAAACATCCAATAGTGTAAAAGTATCTATTAAAATATCTTTAGTGTTGACGTATTGAACTCTTTTGTAATACTGAAAGAAGATCATACATTTCACCTGGTCACGGAAACAGGGCATGTCATGGGGATCTTGCCAAGTGTGTCTTGGAAACAGGGCATGTCGTTACGTAACAAGGCTGTGGGGGAATCCTATGGGAATCTACCAGGGATGTCGTGACGTAACAGGGCATGTCATGGGAGTCCTGGGAGGGCTTGTCATGGAAACCATGGATAGGATACTACTCATCTCTTTTATCTTATCCTGAAAGTTCCAACTTAATATACTCAGCCATTCCTGAGCTTAGCCCTTTTGACAATTCGTACACGCATGACGTGTTTTGATTTAGTTCAATACGCCAATCAACATTCATCGAAAGGCTCACCTGAATTTCCTTCGTCTTTTTGTAAAGTAAATTTCAAATATGCAAATCTTTCTCAATAATAAATAGGCCTACTATGTGTGAACAGTCAACGAATTGTCTAAATTTAGTCCCTGCCCTGAGGACTGAGGGGAGGTTGACATCCCCAAAAGAATAATTGTTGGATCTTTCAACAATGATGAACGAAAGAGCTGTCTTAAAATATTTATCGGATGTTATTGGGGGAATGATGGGCCTTAGAGGGGGGCTAGTCCGCCTCCACTCACTTTTGACTCGTAGAAAGGGGACTAGAACTTCCGATGTCCAACCAAATGAGCCCCATCCGAAGTTCATATGATCTCCCGTTCCATATGCCCTGAAGACATTGCTATATGTTCTTTTGACTATTGGGAACAAAGTGGCTATCTCAAAATTTCGATCGGATGCGTTTTAGTTAAAAAGGGTGTTAGGAGGGTGGCCTTATACCACTTTGACTCTTAAAGAGAAGCTAAGACTTTACATTTCCAAGCAAATGTGCCTCTTCTAAAGTTTACACGACTAACCGCTCCATAAAAACCTTATATAAACCTTGGGCATAACTTACAACCCTTGCTCACAGGCTCTGGGGGGGGGGGGGCTTGTATGTTAACTCTTAAGGCCTTTTTATGTGACCTCTGGACTATCTTTCTTTAACAAAAATGGCTATCTATAATTTTCTATCGGGTGCATTTGGGAAAATAGGACGTGGGGGGATTATTGCCCTCCGGTCACTTTGACTCCTAAAAAGGGCACTAGTACTTCTGATTTCTAATCCAATGAGACCCCTCCCAAGTTTTACGACTGCTCTATCGATGAAAACCTTATAAACACCCCCCCCCAGGGCATAACTAAAACCCTTACTCTTAGGGTTGTGTGGGGTTGTCATCCTCAAAGACAAAATTACTAGACCTTTCAACAACGCTGAAAAAAATGACTATCCCAAAATTCTTAATGGACATGTTTGTTGAAATGAAAGGTGTCTGGAGTTACAATCACTTTCGACTATTGAAAAAGACACTAGAACTTTCAATTTACGGTTGAATGAGCCCTTTTCAAAGTTTTTACGACAACTCCGTTTACACTGCATTGGTTAAAACAACGATAAAAAAAAAATTAAATGAATAACACATTATGCCTTCATTGCTCTTTACTTGGACAGCGCTATTACGCTGTCCACGAAAATGCGCTACCCATGCCTTTCAAAACATTTGAGCTAAAATTAAACTGTTCAAAACGGTTGAAAGGCGAATTGTTGTTCCTGGCACGCCAGTATGTACGACCTTGTCTCGGTACAGGCAAAAGTTGGAAAGCAAGGGTCACACCATTGACACAAACATAATATTAGGCGTTATATTGAAAGTGTAAAAATCTCTTGGAAAAACCATAAGATTCTTGCGAAAACAGGGAGCTGTGAACGTACCTTATCAATTAGAGGCACTTATGCACATACATTCTCATAGAGTGGTAATCAGAGCCGACAATCTGTTGTTGTGTGTAGTAGATTTATTATTATTATTATTAATATTATTATTATTTTTTCCAAAACTACTTTATATGGATGGGATAATCTTACAAACTTCGCAAGCGACTCATTCGATTTGAAATCTGTAGTTATTGTACTCTTTTTAAGAGTTAAAAGTTATCGCAAGGCTACCAGCCCCTGTCCCAAGCCGTTCTTTTCTAACCAACCCCCGTACTCCCAAATATATTTGATTGTAATTTTTACATAGCTATTTTGTTTAAAATAATTCAAAAGTCCAATAAACATGCCTCCCGGGTATTAAATTGAAACTGTCAGGGTAAGTTGAAACGGATATTGAACCGATTGAAAAGACGCTAAGCGCATCCATAGTGGCTTCACATGAAAGGGTTGGTCAACCTAAAACTGTTTCATTAGTCGCTTTCCGCTCGTAATTTTTCTGTAAAAATTCTAGCTAATATATCAAAAGCGAAATATTTGTACTATAGTTGTCCATCCTGAATCATTGTTCATCCACATTTATCTCCAACTCTGGGCTTCTTTTTTGAACAGATAATGGTCACGAACTGTAAGTAAGGGGCAATTCAGCCTAATAGTAACCGAAATTCAAAAAAATTGTATTTGATAGCAACTAATACATCAAAAGTTTTGGATTTACTACTGATTCCAAATACATAAATAGGATAAGATTTTATTCATTATCAATACAATATATATATATATATATATATATATATATATATATATATATATATATATATATATATATATATATATATATATATATATATATATATATATATATATATATATATATATATATATATATATATATATATATATATATATATATATATATATATATATATATATATATATATATATATATATATATATATATATATATATATATATATATATATATATATATATATATATATATATATATATATATATATATATATATATATATATATATATATATATATATATATATATATATATATATATATTGTGGGGCAATTCAGCCAAATAGTAACCGAAATTCAAAAAAAATTGTATTTGATAGCAACTAATACATCAAAAGTTTTGGATTTACTACTGATTCCAATATACATAGATAGGATAAGATCTTATTCATTATCAATACAATATATATATATATATATATATATATATATATATATATATATATATATATATGTGTGTGTGTGTGTGTGTGTGTGTGTGTGTGTGTGTGTGTGTGTGTGTGTGTGTGTGTGTGTGTGTGTGTGTGTGTGTGTGTGTGTGTGTGTGTGTGTGTATATATATATATATATATATATATATATATATATATATATATATATATATATATATATATATATATATATATATATATATATATATATATATATATATATATATATATATATATATATATATATATATATATATATATATATATATATATATATATATATATATATATATATATATATATATATATATATATATATATATATATATATATATATATATATATATATATATATATATATATATATATATATATATATATATATATATATATATATATATATATATATATATATATATATATATTTAGAGTCAAGGTCAAGCATTCATGAGGTTAACACCTTTACTTTCTGAGAGGATTATCTGTTGAAAAAAATCGGTTTTTGGTTATATTGACTGTCAGGCTGTTTGATTGAACTATTTGTACTATTTCATTGGGATTTGATTATTTCATTTGGATAACTAGAAGGCGTTTATTGGAAAGTGGGAGGGGGGGGACTTAAAAAAGCCCCCCTTGCGGGTAAGTCTTTGTTTTTTCGACTTTACTTTGAGATTTGACTACGCTTGGACCTACGATGCACATGAAGATGTTATAAAGGCAAAGCGAATCCTTCATACTTTGTTAAATATTACGAATCGTCTTGTGACCTACTCTAAAGATGAAAACAATATCATTGAAATGTGCGAATTTCTAGTAGCAGCTGCGAAAAATAATGTCAGCATGCCAAAATTTGTCATCTTTAACCCCTGCTCGGTTCCGGTCATCGGAAATGCGGTGAATGCAACAGTTACTGCCAAAGTAAATTAACTAGCTCGGAAACTTGATAGTTTTTTAGCTACCCAGTCCGCTCCAGCTGTCAGTATTTTCACAAGCAGTCGTAGTGAACCTGAAACGTCCAAGCCAAAAGATCCTTCCTATTCTTTTGTCTTGAAAAATCCCCCCAATGAACTCAATGGCCCAAATGACCGGAAAGCTTTCATAGACAGTTTCTGTGAAAATACAAATGACATTAGCGAACTTCGCAAATCTGCAAACGAATGGAATCTTGTGGTCAGGTCAAAAGCTGCAGCAACAAAAATCGCTGAGAAAGTGAAATCTTCCAAGCCCGATCTCAAAATTGTTGTTCGAGAACCCCTGCACATAGCTCTGCTACGAAATGTCGCTGAGAATATAAACTGTGAAGGACTAAAAAATCTAATCCCTAATAGTACGAAGACTGAACAATGCGGACAATCCCGTTCTTTCAAAGTGTATTTTGACACTATCAGTGAGCTCCAACAATTTCTGAGTGTTTCGATGATTATCGGCTACGAGCGTCTCCCTGCTGATCCGTTTAAGTTCTTGCCAAGACGATACTATAACTGTCACAAAATCGGTCACCTCGCTTCCCAGTGTACAGCTGAACCTTTATGCTCTAGATGTGCCTCATATGAACATCGTTCTACGCGAGATGAGCCATGCAGACAGCCGACATTCTGCGTTGAATGCAAAATCGGCAGTCACACGTGTTACAGTGTAAAATGTCCCTCAAACAGTAATCCACAAAAGAAATGACATCTGAAGCTTTTGCAGTTAAATGTTTATCGCGGAGCATTAATGGCTCGTTCGCGAATAAAATTCTGATCTTAGATGTTGTATTTGAGTGGAATTAAGTTGTCTGTTTACAAGAACATTTCGTCACAAGCCGCAGTAAAAGTATTCTTAGTTTTAATAGTTCAGTATCGGTTTATTCAGTTTCAGCGAAGCAGCTAAGTGGAAAAGGGCGACCCTCCTGTGGTATTGCCACTTTCGTTCGTTCGACTGTAAGATCTAGTGTATTTGAAGTCAATGATAATTTTCTAGCGATTCGTGTTGAGGGTTGTGTTTTTATTAATGTATATTTGCCAACAAATTACCATGATGAGCTTTCGGAGCGTGCTTTTTCTTATTCTAGTTATAAAGTGTATTAACCGTATTAGATCCTTAAGCCTTCAATGCATATTAATTGGTGACTTCAATTGCGATTTGAATGAACCGCCCTTATCTAGATCTTTACGTTCTACGGTGTTGCTTAGTATTTTTGAAGACCAGTTTGATCTCAAGTGCAAAGATTTAAATTTTACACACGTACACGCCTCAATGTCTGCATCTGATGTCGATCACGTCGTTGCGTCCGCAAATCTCAGGATTTTGCCTGTCAAGGTTGTGCTTGATTTTCAGCTATTTGATCACTTATTAATACAGTTCTCAGCTGAGATTCCTTGCCACAGCTCAGATACACAAACGCAAACAACTTCGAAAACACCTCCTAGGTCTCGCCGTGATTGGCGTAAAATTAACCCTGTTTTATTTCAAGAAGAAGCCGCCAGAGTCCTTAGTAAGATCCCTGTCCCTTTCCATCTTCTCTCTAGATTAAATGCTCTTTCAAAGGAGGAAACACAACTAGCAGTCGATATTTATTGCGCATAAATTGGCCATCCACTTCGCAGTGCTGAAAAGGTAACCGTCCCTCTGAGTAGACCCCGTCATCCTACCCTTCCTGGCTGGTGTGGATATCCAGATTTAGTGGATACCCATTCTAAGTCTAAATTTTGGCTTCAAATTTGGATTTCTTGTGGACAATCCTGTTCGGGGGTAGTCAATTCAATCCGCCTGCTCACAAAAAGAAAATTCACGAAGGAGTTAAAAGCTACCAGGAAAAAGATGATTGATATCGAATCTACAAGGGCCAAAATTAATCCTTCTTTCCTTTGGCGTTTTCTGTCCTCTAAAGGCGATGAGTCTTTGTCCGCATCTGCTATCCCTGATTCTGAATGGAACACTTACTATGGGTCAGAATTTTTGCCTCCTGACCCAGCCCTCAATGAAAGATATGAAGCTGAGCTGGACGACTTCTTAGATAGTTGTCCTCAGGGTGATTATGTTGTAACAAACCTTAAACCTCGCCTGCGTATGCAGCCTGTCCCAAGCCAGGATAAAGAGCGAGGGTTGGGCTGTGGGCTTGCGACCCACACCCGGGACCTCAAGGGCCTGCCCTCGGGGGAAATCCTAACTTAAACCGAAACATCAAGTTTGAGCCTCAGATTTTCGGACCCCCTTTTGATGACGACCTCTGCATACCCGCGGACAAGATTTGTGAATGCGAAGCAATAACTCAAATTTGGTTTCTGGAGCGTCTGCACAATGTCTCAAGACTCCAAGACTGAACAAGTGCTAAGAGCACTGGAAAATTACCATCTTGACCTTCTAGCTCTGTCAGAAGTTCGATGGCTAGGATCTGGATCAAATAAACTGGATGGAGATGTGACCATTGTACACAGAGGTTCGCAGCAAAAGTGTGAATATGGAGTAGCACTAATGATGACAAAACAGACTCCCCAAACTTTACTACAGTAGACACTGGTCTCACCCAGAATCCGAAAAGCCCACTTCATCGGCGTGCTTGCGAAACTGTCAGTAGTAATATGCTACGCACCCGCTAATGACGCCAGCGACAAATCAAAAGGCTAATTTTACAGAGCTTTCAACTCCATGGCAAACAACATACCACGGCATGACATGCCATGTTTTCTAGGAGACTTTAACGCGAAAGTAGGGAACGACCAATCCTTTTCCTCTGAGGTTCTCAGCGAGCATAACCTGGGTTAGCGAAACGAAAACGAAGAACTACTTATCAACTTGTTACTCTTTAACGACTAACTAACCGGAGGTACCCTATTTTCCCATCAAGATGTACCCAAATATTCTTAGCTATCTCCCGATGGCCATACCCGAAATCGGATTGACCATTGTCTTCGGAGCAGGAAGTGAAGATCAAGCCTACTTGATATAAGGGGATATAGAGGAGCTGACGTTGGCTCAGATCATAATCTGATGGCAGCAAAAACCTGCCTCAAATTGAAAAGAAATAGAAACGCAAATAAGGCTCCCTTAAAGCCAGTATTTAACTCGGATAAACTGAGGTTGAGGGAATTAAAACAAGCCTGTAAACTAGAGATACGGAATAGATTTGAAGCCTTGTCTTTACTATATGATGCTCATAGCAATCAATACTGGGAAAGCATAAAGTTGTGCTTTCACAATGCCGCGAAAGCCACCATTGGGTACCGCAAGAGTCTAAAAGTCCAGTGGCTATCTGACCAAATATGGGAAATCATTCAGAAAAGGAAAAAAGTAAAATCATCCCTTATCCAAAGACAAACCCCCGACCAACAGATCCTCCGAAGCAATGAATACCGAGCTGCGGATAAAGAGGTAAAAAAGAGTGTCAGAAAAGACTAGAGAAACCTGCTGGAGCGAAAAGCAGCACAGGCAGAAGAGGCGGCGGAGAGAGGTGATTCAAGAACTGTCTATAAAATAACTAAGGAGATTATTGGGAAGAAATCCTCTGTTAAACATGGACCAGTAGCAGACCCCTCGGGCATCCTGATAACACAGCAGTCTGACGTAAACGAAGTTTGGGTCAGCCACTTCGAGAAGCTGTTCAATAGAACTCCACCAGAGGATCCCCCAGAGATCCCAGCAACAACACTGTTTTCCTTAGATATCAGCGCGAATCCGCCGTCATTCACTGAAATTATAGCAGCAGAAAAGAAGCTGAAAAATGGGAAGTCGCCTGGCGAAGACAGGATATCCGCAGAAATGATCAAAGCGACTCTTATGACCTGCGTCAAGTTCAGGACAGCGTTTATCGCAGAAATCTGGACGACCACCAAAATACCTTGGGATTGGAAACGCAGCACCCTTGTGAGGATCTTTAAGAAAGGCGATGCGTCCCTCCCAGGCAAATGGCGAGGAATCTGCATGATTTCCATACCTAGCAAATTGCTGACACACATTTTACTGCAGAGAATCAGCTCGCAGCTCGACAAACACCTTCGCGACGAGCAACATGGATTCAGACCAAACCGTTCATGTGCAGACTTGATATTCACCCTACGGCTAATGACGGAAGAAAGCAGAGAATGGTGCTCCAAAATCTATATGATATTCATTGATTTTGAGAAGGCATTTGACTCAGTAGACCGCCAAAGTCTGTGGAAGATCCTACTGCATTACAGAATCCCTGAATAGATAGTTTCACTGATTGTTGCGTTTTATGAAGATAGCGAGTGTTGTGTAAAGACACCAGATGGCCAAACCCGTTTCTTCCGCATTATGTCAGGAGTTAAGCAAGGTTGCGTCTTGTCACCGCTACTTGTCGTAATTTTCATTGATTACATACTGCGAAGTACAAGCACAGACGGAATCCAGCTGAATCCAGAAACAAGCCTGAGTGATGTAGACTTCGCTGACGATATCGTCGTGCTAGAATCATGCAAGGAAAGACTCCAAGAACTCCTTGACAAAGTGAGGGAGAGAGGCGGCCATGTCGGCCTAAAAATAAATAATGAGAAAACAAAATGCATGGCTACCACAGATTCACCCCTGAGCATCACTTGCGGAGACCAACACATAGAGAAAGTTGTCCATTTCAAATACTTGGGAAGCATAATAGAAAGTACCGGATTGACCAGAAAAGAAGTGCTCACAAGAATCGGCCAAGCTAATGGGGCCTTCAATAGATTACGGAAAGTGTGGCGGTCCCAAAACTTCTCTATACGGCTAAAGTTACGACTCTTCAATAGCAATGTTATGCCAGTGCTGCTTTACGCTGCCGAAACCTGGCACCTGAACCAGGAGCAAGAGCTAAGAATACTTGCTTTCGAAAACACATGTTTCAGAAGAATTCTCACCATCCGTTGGCAGCAGAGAATAACAAACCAATTCATCCTTGACAAGATTGGCCAGTCTCTTGTGACACATATTATGAGAGTCTACCGATGGATGTACCTTGGCCATGACCTACGTATGGACAATTTCTGACTACCAAATGCAGCATTTCATTGGCAGCCATCGGGTCCACGCCATAGGGGCAGACCCAGAAACACCCTGTGGCGAACGTACCAGACAGATCTCCGTAACCTGCACACATCAATCCAACCTCAGTGCGAGGACATACTTGCAGCAACAAACCGGCGGGAAGATTGGCGGCTCCTTCTTGTTGCCCTGGGTGCCTCTGGAGGCACAGGCGGATCTAAGGTCTAGGGTAAGAGGGTGCTGTATGCAAGGCCATCTGTCGCCTAAAACCTAAACAATCTTTTGGGAGTGATGAGATCAGCGCACCCCATCTAAAAAGTGGTAGGCCTGCTCTCATTAGTCACGTAACTCTCCTGATACAGATTATTTTTATTCAGGGTATTGTCCCAACCACTTTCTCAATTGGAGATCTTATGCCAGTTCCTAAAAAAGGAAAAATGACCATGCAATGCTCCTCTTTCCGTCCAATCACGATTGCTACTTCTCTTTCAAGTTATTTGAACTTTTATTCGTAGATGAGTTTGAGAAACTGTGTTGCAGTCCACCAAGACAATTCGGTTTCCAACGCGGTATTGGTTGTGCTGAAGTGCTCCGTGTCGTTGCATATGCTCTCCTGGATGCACACGAATCAGGAGAAAGCCTAGCGACCGGTGCCTTAGACCTGCAGAGAGTGTTTGATTCATTGATTTATGTGCTTATGTTGCTAAACTCAGCTAAAAGAGGAGTGAACTCAAATATCATTCAGGCTTTCCGTGATCTTTTTTCTCGCCTTCGCGTGCGACTCAAGCTCCCTCCCAATAAAGGCCTTCCACCAGCCCCACGGTCAGCTTGATGCCAGTCCGTAAAGGTGCCCGTCAGGGGGCAGTTTTATCCCCCAATTTATTCAACAACTACATTATTGAGCCTCAAGACAGCTGTCCTTCATCATGCATTCTCAGTTCCATTGACATTTCCGTAGTATGCTATGCTGATGACACGCTGAATCTCAGCCGGACGCTTAACAGTCTTTTTGAAATATTCTCATGTCTGCAGTCCAATTACGAGAAAGTCGGTCTGAGATTTAACTCAAGACTGTTTTTAGAAGGCAACCAAAGACAGAGTTTGCCTTTGCCACTCTTGCTGATATTTCGGCATCTAGGCTTCCGTTTGAGCAGACAATTGAACCAAGGTAGGTAAACTGCTTTACTACCTCTACAGTTTGACCACAAATTTCCACAGATGACAGGGGGTTGGACGGCGTTTTCTCAACGGGCATTATCTTGGTCTTCGACCAATTTATTTTCAGACCGAGTTTCTCAGTGGCAGAGGCCAGTGTTTCCAGTGTAGTTTTGAGGTCACTAATGTTTTGCATATTAGCGCCACATCGTCGGCAAAGTCAACGTCTGAAAGAACTCTTCCAGCAAAGCCTATGCCAAACGGCTGCATCTGCTGTGTTTTATTCAGGATGTGGTCTATTACACAATTAAAGAGCTCAGGTACAGCGGCACATCCTTGCCGGACACCGTTTCTAATTTTGAAATATCCGGAAGGCCGTCCATTTACGATCACCGGGCTTTCGGTGTTATTTTACAGCTCTTTGAGAAGACCGACGATTTTCGTTGGTACGACAGCAGACTGAAGGATTAACCATAGTGACTGCCTATCGGCAGTGTTGAAGGCAGATCGAAAATCGACAAAGGCAATGTACGCCTTCCTCTTATATTCAAGAGTTTTCTCTACTAGCTGTCTAATCGTATGGATTTGCTCGGTGGTGGACCTGCCTGGCATGAAGCCAGCTTTCTGGAGGCGACGGAGGGCATGGAGATAGCTTGTTGCCCGTTTGAGAAGCAGCAAAGCGAAGAACTTTCCAGGAACTGAGAGTAAAGTTATGCCACGATAATTGCTACATTCTGCTTTGCTCCCCTTTCTCTTGTAGATTGGTACAAGTAGGCCCTTCTTCCAGTCTGAGGGGATTTTTTCAGAGTGCCACACAAGGTTAAACAGCATTTGTAGCCAGAGGATCATCGCTGGACCCCCATTTTTAAGAAATTCCGATGTTAGGCCACATATTCCTGGCACTTTGTTATTCTTTAGCTTGCGGGTGGCAGCTTTTATCTTCTCAGCTGTAAATTCAGGACCATCAGGAGCAGGTATGGTAGTAGCCGCAGCAGCCACTAGCTCGTGGTCCGTCTGGTCTGGTGGATCTGAGTTGAGCAGTTTCTCAAAGTGGTCCTCCCACTGGCGGAGGCATTGTGATTGGTCGTAGATATTCTCAGCGCTAGCGCTTCGAAGGTATGACGTAGTTTGAGTGTGCTGACCTGACAGCGCACGAAGAATCTTGTAGGTGGCTCCACTGTCCTTTTTCTTGGTGGCCTCTTGCAGTTCGGATGCCTTGCTGTCAATAAAAGCCTTGCGGTCTTTATGCAGCATGGAATTGCGCTCTTTGTTTAGCAGTCTGTATGTAGCCATGTCCCCGCCAAGACGTGCTTCTCGCCTGAGCTCTATGATGGCAAGGGAGTGATTACTGATCCAGTCGTTTTTCTTCCGTTGCCTCATTCCAACAGCATCAGTTGCTGCCGCAAGAGTGTTCTCTTTGAAGGACTTCCATGCAACTTCAATATCATCGCATTGGCCGAGGACCTCAAATCTGTTGGATATCTCCACATGGTACCGCTCAGCCAGAGCGGGGTCCTATTGGATGCGACTGGCATCAATTTTCCGAGAAGACTGGCTGTTCTTCATAGCTTTGAGGCAGAGCTTAATTTTGGCTGCTACCAGCCGGTGGTCGGTGTTCCCGAGCTCAGCGCCACGGTAGATGCGGCAATTCTGGACAGACGACAGCCATCGTCGACGTACGATGATGTAGTCGAGCATCTTCTTTGTTGATCCATTATTGCTATACCAGGTGTACTTGGCTATATTTGGTCTCTGGAACCATGTGTTCGCAATCGTTAGATTGTGGGCCAGACAACAATTCAGCAGCCTCTCTCCATTATTGTTTAGGCTATCCACTGTAACAGGTCTAACAGGGAGATCCCACAGGCCTGAGTCGTTTGAAACACTTACATTCAAGTCTCCTAGTAGGAGGAGGTAGTCGTGGGGAGGTACAGAAGATAGTTCAGAACTAAGCAGGTTATAGAAATCGTCTTTGTCTTCTTCATCAGTGTCGTTTGTGGGGGCATACCACGTAATGAAAGTTATTTTTCCTTGCTTCCCATTCAGTCTTACGGTCAGGAGTCTAGGCGATACTGGTGGGAATGACAGGAGGGCCCTACGTGCAGCACTGTTCAGTACTTGGCTAAGGCCTCCTCTTCTTTGGCTACCGCCAGACCACAGCAATGAGCGTCCTTCACCTATGTCCTCTTCACCATGTCCAGGGAGGTGTGTTTCGGTGACTCCAGCTATTGTGACTTTATATTTTTTTTTTAGTTCTTTTGCTAAAAGAAGCTTCGAACCAGGTTGGTTCAGCGTCAGGACGTTCCAGGTGGCCATATTGGTGCCACCTTGGTCAACGATGTTCAGAGGGGATCGTCCATGGGCGGTCCGGGCTCGAGGCGGGATTTGAGAAGACATATCCGAGGCTGAATTAAGTCTGATTCCATTCGTAGCAATAAGGGTTTCGGGAGGAGGGCTGCCAACCCAACCGTCCCTAGGTGCACTTGGTTCCCCGGTGGCTAGCCGGATATCTAGAGGCACGTGGAGGGTCGCTCATCATGCGCCAAATTGCATGGGAACTATCTCTGGACGAGCACCACTGCCTCCTATATATATATATATATATCTAACCCAGTCTTAACCCAACATTTAACCCAGTCTGACCTTTGTCCGCAAGGTCATCATTCGTATCCGAACTATTATCAAAAATAGTACTGGTTGAAAATTTTACCTGCTTTTTAATTAAACTATTATAAATCGAATTGATACTAAAATCCCCTTCATCTCTATTGATACTAATACCCCAATATATTATCTTTTTTTATTTCTTTAATTTCCCTGAATCTTTGTAAAAGTCCTACAGACGTATCTACTATTTTTGTTTGATCAAATAAAATACTGTGATGAGGAAAATTATAAATATGTTCTGCAACAGCTGACTCAAACGTTTCTGGTGTTTTGTTTTGTTTTAGAGCGCAATCTATTGCATTCTTATGTAGCTGTAGCCTATTTTCTAAAATCTGTTGCGTTCTTCCCACATAAAATTTACCAGAAGAGCATGGAATTTTGTATACTCCCTTTTGCAAATTTCTCGGTACCTTGTCTTTCCCTTTATTTAACTACGATCTTATATTTTGTCCTGATTTAAATGTTGTATTTATATTATGTTTTTTTAATTCTCTTCTTAATTTTTGTGATAATATATATATATATATATATATATATATATATATATATATATATATATATATATATATATATATATATATATATATATATATATATATATATATATATATATATATATATATATATATATATATATATATATATATATATATATATATATATATATATATATATATATATATATATAATCGTATTTTTCAAGGGAAAATAAAGATGACAAGTTTGCAAAGTACGCACAAAGTGCATTCAAAGTTGTTTACTGTTACATCTATTGGTACAAATTTTTTTTCATAGTTTTTTTTTTTCTTTTATAGCTCATATTGAAGCTGTCATTAGAGGTAGTGCCACTCTGCCATGTCCTGTACAGCCGGAAGATAAAAACGATTCACTGCTTCTTGTCCTATGGTACAAAGCAGACGATAATAACGTTGGTAACAGCCCTATTTATAGGTAAGAAATTGATTACGGCTAGAAAATATTTATAACTGATCTCTTTAAACAAACCATAATTGTGTATAAAGCCTATGTATGTATGTACTTTTTTCAAAAGCGGTTCCATAATTTTTTTTTTGGAAAACTTGCATCGTGGGATTTTCTAATCTAAAAATGGTCTATATAGTTCAGAAGTTTGAGAGAATGGGCTAGGAGCCTTACTTTCAGAAAAAAAAAAATTCAGGTGAATGACGTTAAAAATAAAAGTGAACAACAAAGAAATATGCGGTTACAAGACATGCGATAACGAGGAGCAGAACACAACAAAAACGAATGTGAAGAAAAACGAAAGATTCGGTTAAAAGATGTGCCACAGCAAGAAAACAGAAATATGTGGTTAGAAGATAAGTGATAGCGAGAATTACAAGCAACAGTAAGAATCAGAGCGTGCCAAAAATAATTTGGAAAATTGACATCTTGGGATTTTTTGACCTGCAAAAACGATCTACATAGATCAAATTTATGAGTAAATTTCAAAAGAATAAATTAAATAATTTCCCCCTACCCGCGGAGTGATCTTGTCGTTTTTATATCTATGACGCATTTAACATTACAAAAGGAACTTAGCTGCATATAAGATTCTAAGTGTGATGATTCTATTTACTAAAGGTGTTTTAAGCAGTTTCATAATGCCTTGAAGACAAATTAAACAGCCTAGACCATCAAATGTGAAAAGACTAATCCGAGCAGCTAAGGAAAAAGGATACTGAAGAATTTCTAGAATAAAGATAAACGAAAATGAAGAACAAAGAAATATACAGTTTATATACTTGCGTCAATGACAATTACAACGAATCAAAAACAAAAATAAAGAACAAAGAAATATCCTGTTAGGAGATAAGCGGCGGGCAAGGATTAAAACAAGTCATAAATAAAAAGGAAAAGCAAAGAAATCTGCTGTTACAACATATGCGACAATGAGGAACAGAACGAATGTAAAATAAAAGACAAGAACAAAGAAATATTTGGTTAGAAGATACTTGACAAAGAACATGAGAATTAATATATACGCAAGATACGTGGCAGCAAGAATTACAAGCGACAGCGACAATAAGAAAGCGTCAAAATGAAAGTGGCAAGTCAATGGAACCTTTCAACGTTGTATGTATTCCCCATGAAACACTCTGTTTTCCCGAGGAAAGTGTAGTAAATTAATGTGATTCATTTGGATATTGGTGCTTACAACGAAAATCAATTTGTAAAAGCCCTGGGAGTGCCGGGGTCCGGCCTCAAAATCGCCATAGTTTTTATTCTTAAAACTGGCACATTGACATTCCTGGCAAACGAAACAATCTAGACAGGTCACAACTTTAAGGACAGGTCACAACTTTAATTCTTTGATATTCCCTGTCTCATGGACTACTACCAAGTCTGGGGACCCAAAAGTCCCAAGCTGATCAGATCAACTCTGATAGACTCCCTACCCTGCGTCAAGGAAAAATAATTCTTGTAAAATGTAAGGAAACTCACATTTACAATTTAAAAATGTATGGCTAAAAACAAAATAGAAAAAATCCCTTCCTCTCGACCAAGTGAAAAATACTACCAATGGAAACCAACTCAATCCAAACAATGGAAAAACTATAGGCTATTCGACAAGGAATGTAAAGGGGATATCATAATGTGTCATACACACAGACCGTTTCCTCAACCAGCCATGCAATTGATGACTGCAATATTCAGACGGAAAATTAAAGTAGAGCTGCAAGGATAAACAACTTAAAATCGAGAAATTTTAAAGAACAATAGAAAAGTGAAAAAGAAAGTTCGGATAAAATAGGAAAAGGATATTTACATGATGTTCAAATGGGTATTCTGTTACCCAACACACCTCCACTAAGATAGATGGTCACGGTTGAATCCCTCTTAGTAGAAAGTTGAAATGAAAACAAAAACCTAAACTTCAAAATATCAAATTTTATATAGGTTTAAGATCCACTGCTATCTATCGCGTCTCAGTGCCATACCATTCGAATGAAGCAACTGGAAATCGGTTTAGGCTTTGAAGAAGTAAACCCGTGAAATAAGTGGACAATAATCTTACTAATATCACAGGCAGCGCGCTAGCGCTGCCTGAGTAAGGAACGATGTGGGCACAATGTTTTTTTTTCTCCATACCCGGGCACTTCGTATCGAAGGAGTTGTCGTAAAAAACTTCGAAAAGGGCTCATTCGGTTGGAAATCAGAGTGGCTAGTGCCCTTTTTAATAGTCGAAAGTGATTGGAGGGAAACTAATCCTCCCCCCCCCCACGCCCATCATTCCCCCAAAAACATCCAATCAAAATTTTGAGATAGCCATTTTGTTCAGCATAGTTGATTTCCAGATAGAAAATATGTTTTTGAGGAGGACACTCCCCAAAAACCCTCAGGGCAAGGGTTTTAAGTTATGCCCTCGGGGGCATATAAGGTTTTTATAGAAGGCGTTGTCGTAGAAACTTCAAAAAAGGCTCATTCGATTGGAAATTCAACGGGCTAGTGCCCTTTTTAATAGTCAAAAGTGATTGGAGGGCAACTAGACCTCTCCACGCTTATCAATCCCCCAAACACATCCAATAAAAATTTTGAGATAGCCATTTTGTTCAGCGTAGTTGATTTCCAGATAGAAAATATATTTTTGAGGAGGAAACTCCCCCAGTTATGTCCTGGGGGTATAAAAGATTTTTATTGAAATCTTTGTCGTATTAACTTGAAAAAGGGCTAATCAGATTTGAAATTCAAAGGGGTGTTACTCTTTTTGATAGTCGAAAGTGATCTGAGGGCAACTAGCCCCCCTCTCACGCCCACCTTTTCCCCAAACACATCCAATCAAAATTTTTAGATAGTCATTTTATTCAACGTAGTTGAAAGTTTTGGAAATTAGGTCTTTTAGGATGACAACCTCTCCTCCCACAGCCCTCAGGGCAAGGGTTGTAAGTTATGCCCTGGGGGTATATAAAGTTTTATTGAAAGCGTTGTCGTAAAAACTTCAAAAGGGCTCATTCAATTGGAAATTGAAAGGGCTATTGCCTTTTTTATAGTTGAAAGTGATTGGATAGCGACTAACGCCCCTCTCACGCCCACCATTTTCCCAAACGCATCGAAATAAAATTTTGAGATATCTATTTTGTTCAAAGAAGTTGAATGTTCTGGAAATTAGGTCTTTTAGGATGATACTCCCCTCAGAGCCCTCAGTGCAAGGGTTGTAAGTTATGCCCTGGGGCATATAAAGTTTTTACTGAAAGCATTGTCGTAAAAACTTCAAAAAGGCTCATTCAATTGGAAATTGAAAGGGCTAGTGTCTTTTTTAATAGTTGAAAGTGATTGGATAGCGACTAACGCCCCTCTCACGCCCACCATTTTCCAAAACACATCCAATCAAAATTTTGATACATCAATTTTGTTCAACGTAGTTGAAAGTTCTGAAAAATTAGGTCTTTTAGGATGATAGCCCCCTCAGTGTAAGGGTTGTAAGTTATGCCCTGGGGGCATATAAGGTTTATATAGGAAGTTGTTGTATAAATTATTGGCTAGAACAGTTACTTGAGCTAGAACTAGACACTTGAGAACGAGACAAGAAACGGGACTAAATAGAGAGGGACACTCCTCCACAACCCTCAAGGCAATGGTTTTAAGTTATGCCCTGGGGGCATATAAGAACGATGTTGGCATAATGTATTATTTATCAATTTTTCCGTTAGACCAGGGCACTTCGTATCGAAGAAGTTGTCGTAGAAACTTAGAAAAGGGCTCATTCAATTGGAAATTGGAGTGGCTTGTGCCCTTTTTAATAGTCTAAAGTGATTAGAGGGCAACTAACCCGCCTCTCACGCCCACTTTTTCCCCAAACACATCTAATTAAAACTTTGAAATAGCCATTCTATTCAACGTAGTTTTAAGTTCTGGAAATTAGGTCTTTGAGGATGACCCCCCCCCAACAGCCCTCAGGGCAAGGGTTGTAAGTTATGCCCTGGGGGCATATAAGGTTTTTATATAAAGCGTTGTCGTAGAAAATTCAAAAAGGGCTCATTCAATTTGAAATTGAAATGGCTAGTGCACTTTTTAATAGTCAAAAGTGATTGGAAAGCAACTAACACCCCTTCCACGCCCACCATTTCCTCAAACACATCCAACAAAGATTTTGAGATAGCCATTTTGTTCCACGCAATTCAAAGTTCAGGAAATTATACCTTTGAGCAGGACACTCCTCCCACAGTCTTCAGGGAAAGTGTTATAAGTTATACCCTAGGGCTATATAAGGTTTTTTACTGAAATAGATGTCGTAGAAACTTGAAAAAGGGCACATTTAATTGGAAATTCAAAGGGTTGCTGCCATTTTGAATAGTCTAATGTGATTTGAGGGCAACTAACCCCCCTCTCACGCCCATCTTTTCTCCAAACACATCCAATCAATATTTTAGATAGCCATTTTATTCAACGTAGTTGAAATTTTTGGAAATTAGGTCTTTAAGGATGACAACCCCTCCCCCCCCCCCACAGTCCTCAGGGTAAGGGTTGTAAGTTATGCCCTGGGGGCGTATAAGGTTTTTATCGAAAGCGTAGAAACTTCAAAAGGGCTCATTCAATTAAAAATTGAAAGGCCTAGTGCCTTTTTTAATAGTTGAAAGTGTTTGGAGAGCGACTAATGCCCCTCTCATGCCCACCATTTTCCCAAACAAATCAAATCAAAATTTTGAGATATCCATTTTGTTCAACGTAGTTGAAAGTTTTTGAAATTAGGTATTTTAGGATGATAACTCCCTCAGAGCCCTCAGTGCAAGGATTGTAAGTTATACCCCGGGGGCATATAAAGTTTATATAGAAAGGTGTTATAGAAATTTCATAAAGGGTTCATTTGATTGGAAATTGAAATTGCCATTTTTAATAGTCGAAAGCGAGTGGAGAGCAATTAACCCCCCTTTTACGCCCACCATTTCCCCCAAAAAAATCAATCAACGTTTAGAGATAGCCATTTTGTTCAACGTAGTTGTAAGTTCTGGAAATTATGTATTTAACGATGACAAATCCCCCAGAGCCCCAAGGGCAAAGGTTGTAAGTTCTATCCTGGGGGCATATAAGGTTTTTATAGATAGAGTTGTCGTTAAACTTTATAAGCGGCTTATTCAGTTCGAAATTGAGAGGGCTAGTGCCCTTTTTAATAGTCGAAAGTGATCGGAGGGTAACTAAGCCCCCGCTCACGCCCACCATTCCCCCAAACGCATCCAATCAAAATTTTCAGATAGCCATTTTTTTCAACGTAATAGAAAGTTCTGGAAATTAGGTCTTTGAGGATGACACCTTCCCCCCAGCTCTCAGGGCAAGGGTTGTTAGCTATGCCTTGGGGGCATATAAGATTTTTATTGAAAGTTTTGTCGTAGAAACTTCAAAAGGGCTCATTTGATTGGAAACTGAAAGGGCTAGGGCCATTTTAATAGTTGAAAGTGAATTTTGAGATAGCCATGTTTTTTAACGTAGTTGAAAGTTCTGGAAATTCAGTCTTAGAGGATGACAACCACCCTAACAGACCTTAGGTTAAGGGTTGTAAAAATACAAATGAATGTGCATTGTCAGTTTAATATACATATAACGATATTTAGTAATCAAAATGTTAATATTATTTGATTCATTAAAGTTATAAAAGTAAAAACATTTATATTTTTACAGTAAAGTGCAAATTTTTTTCTGCCCTTGGGAAGGCATAGGGGTTTTGCGCCCAACTTATGTTAATTTCTGCTCGTTTTGAGTTTGACTCGGTTAATTATTGTAATTTCTGTACGTTTTGGGTTTCATTTATTTATCGATGCTGATTTGTGGTAGTTTTACGCTTGGTAGATTATTTGATTTTAATTTTGCTCATTGTTTTGTTTAATGAAGTTTTTTACTTTTCTTTGAAAAACTTATTTTGTGGAAAGTTTTTTTCATTAATCAAACAGTTCGTGGTAACGAACTGTAAGTAAGGAGCGACCCGGCTCAATGGTAACCGAAACTCTAGAAAACGGGTTTTTGATACCAATAGATACATCAAAAGAATCAGATTTCAATGCTGATTTCAAATATATATTTCATCAAGTTTAGTGCTACCCATCAAAAGTTACGCGCCTGAGAAAATTTGGCTGATTTTCAAAAAAAAGGGGAAAGACCCCCTAAAAATTATTGAACCTTAATGAAAATCACACCATCCTATTCAGCGTATCAGAGAACCCTACTGTAGAGGTTTCAAGTTCCTATGTACAAAAATGTGGAATTTTGCTTTTTTTTTCCAGAAGAAAGATCACGGATGCGTGTTTATTTGTTTTTTTGTTTTTTATTTTTTTTTTCTCCAGGGGTGATCGTATAAACCCAATGGTCCTAAAATATAGCGGGATGGCTCATTGGAACGGAAATTAAAAGTTCTAGTGCCCTTTTTAAGTGACAAAAAAATGAAGGGCAACTAGACCCCTCCCACGTTGATTTTTTTCCCAAAGTCACCCGATCAAAATTTTCAGATAGCCATTTTGTTCAGCGTGGTCGAAAATATGATAAATATGTCTTTTAGGATCACTTAATCCCCCGAAGTCCCCAGGGGGAGGGCTAAAAGTTATGAACTTTACCCAATGTTAACATATAGTATTAGTTATTGGGAAGTATACAGAAGTTTTCAGCAGGGTTTTTTTCTGGTAGTGGGGAAGGTCGGGGGTTATGTTGGAGGATCTGTCTATGAAGGAAGTTTTCATGGGGGAAGGGAAATTGCCATGAAGTGGGCGCCGGACTTGCCAGCATTATTTATTGGTTATTGGGAAGTATACAGATATTTTCAGGAAGGATTTTTTTCTGGAGGGGGGGGGGCTAGAGGAGGGGGTTACTCTGGAGAATCTAGCCGTGGAGGATGTTTCTTTGGGGTAAGGGACAGATCTATGAAGGGGGTGCCGGATTTTCAAGCATTATTTAAAAAACGATCAGAAATTAAATAAAAAAAAACAAGTTTTTTTCAACTGAAATGTAAGAAGGAATATTAGAACTTAAAACGAACAGAAATTATAACGTATGTGAGGGGGTTCTCTCCCAAGTCAATACCTCGCTCTTTACGTTATACGTGTTTTTTTTTAGTGCATTCAAAAGAGCTCTCTATTCTAATTAAACGGCCTTTGGTATTCAGGGGTTTGTGAATCAAATTTTTTTTTAACTTTTAACGTTAAGAGCGTGGTATTGACTAAAGGGAGAACCCCCTCATATACGTAATAACATACACGTAATAAAAAAAAACAATAAAAAAAACAAGCGATACGGCTCAATAGCAATCGAAACTTTTAAAAACGGAATTTTGATGTCAATAGTAGAGATCTAGGTTATATTTCTAGGAGCTTACGTTCTTTTCGGTGCTATTTGGGGAGATTATGTTCCATGGCACCTTTCCAAGGCAGATTACCAAACTGGTTTTTTGGCAAGGTCTAATGTGGTCAAACATGTTTTGAGAGTATGGTCATTCTTTGTTATTTAAAAAATTGGACGCTACATTCAGAATTCTTTGATTGACATTTGCAAAAAAGGGTTTAGCATTTGCAAATTTGATCCTATTAAGGTGGAAAAAAAAGAGTTTAGCATTTGCGAATACTTCAGAGCCGACTTGCTAGCGAAAAACCCGTGTGATTGACTTGAAATAAAAAATTTTAACAAGAAATGGCTGAAAAGTGTTTTGGGGGAGATGGGATGATTGTGTACTGTAGAATATACAAGTGATGTTTGGACAGTGTTGTCAATTTAAAATAGTTTAACGTTATACTATACGAAGAAGTAAAACGAATTTTTTTGTTAAATAAGTAGTTCTTGTATCTTTTAAAAGAGCTTTACGGGGTTTGAGGGACTCTGTTGCCTAATTCCCTGTGGTTTTTCTTTACTTTGTGTCCATAAAAAATGAAATTTTTGTGTTAAATAAGTCGTTTTTGTATCTTTTAAAAGAGCTTTACGGGGTTTGAGAGACTCTGTTAACTGATTCCGTGCGGTTTTTCTTTACTTAGTGCCCATTAAAACTAAATTTTTTTTTTAAATAAGTAGTTCTTTTATCTTTTAAAAGAGCTTTACGGGGTTTGAGATTTTAATGCAGTAGTTTTTTTTAGTAAGGACACTCGATATCCTAAAAGTGCTTGATTAAAACTTTTACCTTGAGAATCGATGTTGTTAGAGGAATTTCAAAAGGATTGTTTATGAGTGCTGGCGTATCTGATGAAATAATTTAGGTCGTATGATCAATTTAATTTTTTTTAATGCAGTAGTTTTTTTTAGTAAGGACACTCGATATCCTAAAAGTGTTTAATTCAAACTTTTACCTTGAGCATCGATGTTTTTAGTAGAATTTCAAAAGGATCGTTCATAAGTGCTGGCGTATCTGATGAAATAATTTAGACTGATGATTAATTTAATTTTTAATTATTTTTTTGCAGTAGTTATTTAATAAGCACACTCGATATCCTAAAAATGTTTGATTCAATTTTTACATTGAGCATCGAAGTTTTTAGTAGAATTTCAAAAAGATCGCTTATAAGTGCTGACCTGTCATTGATGAACTAATTCATGTCGCATGATAATTTTTTTTAATGCAATAGTTTTTTCAGTAAGGACACTGGATATCCTAAAAGTGTCTGATTCCAACTTTTACATTGAGAATCGATGTTGTTGATTGACATTTGCAAAAAAGGGGTAATTAGTGATTGGATAATTTTTTAACATGAAAAGTATTTAGTTTAAATAATTCTAGGAGGAATTGATTTTTGTGGGTGGTACGGAAAAATGGTACGTGTTAAATATTCGGGTAAACATTCGACTATAAATAAGGCTATTGTGTCTTTCTGAACTTTCTGTGAGAGGTAGGGGTAAGTATTTAGTTTAAATAATTCTAGGAAGAATTGAGTTTTGTGGCTGGTGTAGAAAAATGGTACGTGTTGAATATTCGGGTAAACATACAACTAAGAAACACTTCACTATAAATAAGGCTATTGTGTTTTTCTGAACTTTCTAGGACAGGGGGTAACTATTTAGTTTACATATTTCTAGGAGGAATTGAGTTTTATGGATGATATGGGAAAATGGTACATGTTAAATATTCGGGTAAACATACGACTATAAATAAGGCTATTGTGTCTTTCTGAACTTTCTTTGAGAGGCGGGGGTAAGTATTTAGTTTAAATAATTATAGGAGGAATTGAGTTTTGTGGCTGGTGTGGGAAAATGGTACGTGTTGAATATTCGGGTAAACATACGACTAAGAAATGCTTCACTATAGATAAGGCTACTGTGTCTTTCTGAACTTTCTAGGGTGGGGGTAAGTATTTACTTCAAATAATTCTAGGAGGAATGGAGTTTTGTGGCTGGTGTTGAAAAATGGTACGTGCTGAATATTCGGGTAAACATATGACTAAGAAACGCTTCACTATAAATAAGGCTATCGTGTTTTTCTGAACTTTCTAGGGCGGGGGTAACTATTTAGTTTAAGTAATTCTAGGAGGAATTGAGTTTTATGGATGGTATGGAAAAATGGTACTTGAAAAATATTCGGGTAAACATACGACTAAGAAACACTTCACTATAAATAAGGCTATCGTGTTTTCCGAACTTTCTAGGGCGGGGGTAACTATTTAGTTTAAATAATTCTAGGAGGAAATGAGTTTTATGAATGGTATGGAAAAATGGTACTTGTTAAAATTTCGGGTAAACATACGACTAAGAAACGCTTCACTATAAATAATTCTATCGTGTTTTTTTCCGAACTTTCTAGGGCGGGTGTAAGTATTTAGTTTAAATAATTCTAGGAGGAATTGATTTTCGTGGGTGGTATGGAAAAATGGTACGTGTTAAATATTCGGGTAAACATTCGACTATAAATAAGGCTATTGTGTCTTTCTGAACTTGCTGTGAGAGGCGCGGGTAAGTATTTAGTTTAAACAATTCTAGGAGGAATTGAGTTTTGTGGCTGGTGTGGAAAAATGGTACGTGTTGAATATTCGGGTAAACATACGACTAAGAAACACTTCACTATAAATAAGGCTATTGTGTTTTTCGGAGCTTTCTAGGACGGGGAGTAACTATTTAGTTTAAATAATTCTAGGAGGAATTTAGTTTTATGGATGGTATGGAAAAATGGTACACGTTAAATATTCGGGTAAACATTCGACTATAAATTAGGATACTGTGCCTTTCTGAACTTTCTGTGAGAGGTAAGTATTTAGTTTAAATAGTTCAATAAGTACTTGAGTTTTGTAGCGTGTTTGTAAAAAAAATACTTTCTGAATATTCGGATAAACAAATGACTAAGAAACGCTTTACTATAAATTAGTTTATCAAATCTTTCTTAACTCTTTAGGGCGGGGATAAGTATTCAAATTAAATAATTCTAAGAGGAATTAATTTTTATGGATGGTTTGGAAAAATGATACTTGTTAAATATTCGGGTAAACATACGACTAAGAAACGCTTCACTATAAATAAGGCTATTGTGTTTTTCCGAACTTTCTAGGGCGGGGTTAACTATTTAGTTTAAATAATTCTAGGAGGAATTGAGTTTTATGGATGATATGGAAAAGTGGTACTTGTTAAATATTCGGGTAAACATACGACAAACAAACGCTTCACTATAAATAAGGCTATCGTGTTTTTCTGAACTTTCTAGGGTGGGGGTAACTATTTAGTTTAAATAATTCTAGGAGGAATTGATTTTTGTGGGTGGTATGGAAAAATGGTACGTGTTAAATATTCTGGTAAACATTCGACTATAAATAAGGCTATTGTGTCTTTCTGAACTTTCTGTGAGAGGCGGGGGTAAGTATTTAGTTTAAATAATTCTAGGAGGACTTGAGTTTTATGGATGGTATGGAAAAATGGTACTTGTTAAATATTCGGGTAAACATACGACTAAGAAACGCTTCACTATAAATAAGGCTATCGTGTTGTTCCGAACTTTCTAGGGTGGGGGTAACTATTTAGTATAAATAATTCTAGGAGGAATTGAGTTTTATGGATGGTATGGAAAAATGGTACTTGTTAAATATTCGGGTAAACATACGACTAAGAAACGCTTCACTATAAATAAGGCTATTGTGTTTTTCCGAACTTTCTAGGGCGGGGGTAACAATTTATTTTAAATAATTCTAGGAGGAATTGATTTTTGTGAGTGGTACGGAAAAATGGTACGTGTTAAATATTCGGGTAAACATTCGACTATAAATAAGGCTATTGTGTCTTTCTGAACTTTCTGTGAGAGGCGGGGGTAAGTATTTAGTTTTAAATAATTCTAGGAGGAATTGAGTTTTGTTGCTGGTGTGGAAAAATGGCACGTGTTGAATATTCGGGTAAACATACGACTAAGAAACACTTCACTATAAATAAGGCTATTGTGTTTTTCTGAACTTTTTAGAACAGGGGGTAACTATTTAGTTTAAATAATTCTAGGAGGAATTGAGTTTTATGGATGGTACGAAAAAATGCTACGTGTTAAATATTCGGATAAACATACGACTATAAATAAGGCTATTTTGTCTTTCTGAACTTATGTGTGAGAGGCGGGGGTAACTATTTAGATTAAATAGTTCAATGAGTAAGGGAGTTTTCGAGCTTGTTAGGCAAAAAAGTAGGTTTGGAATATATGGACAAGCAAATGACTAAGAAATGATTTACTATAAATTAGGTTCGCGAATCGTTCATAGCAATCTAGGGCGGGGGTAAGTCTTTAGTTTAAATAATTCTAGGAGGATTCAACTCATGGATACACAATACAGATATTATAAAAAAAATTTGTAATTTCCAGACTTCATTTGCATGCAATAGATACCGAGAGTTCTATGACTCCTCCCCGCAATGACGTCTAAGGGTTTTATGACTCCTCCCCACAATGAATTCAGATGGTTTTAGGACTCAACCCCCTAGCCATAGCTCCATTCAACCTTGACCGAAGTTATAAAAGTTTGATGAAGTATTTCTCTACTTAACAACTACATTAATAGCTTCCAAGATGATAGGACTGTATGACACTGAATTTATCGGTTTGAAAAGTTCATCTTGTGGTGTTATATTTGAATTTGCATTTTTATTACTGTCTATGGACCACGAAGAAATTGACTGTTATCATTGGATAGTGAACTATAATATGTTTGAGTATGAAAAAAGCTTGTGGAGTACTACATTACGTCATATAAACAGACTGGGATTCTACGATAGACTGATTACACCACTTAATAATACTGGTCAGGAACTGAGAAATGTTCAGGAGGAAGTCAATGAAATTTGCAGCTTTTTTGGGGTTGAAGCACTCTACGTAAAGGGTAATGTACCTACAGATAAAGTTTTAATTCAAAAGTGTGACCCTAGGATTCCACTTTTCAATCTAAAAAAGTTTAAGTGTCCTAAATTTGAAGGGGCTTATCACCGTCCTGAAGACGAGATTAGGTTCTTCGCGCAGTGGATACCTAAGGACATACCTGATCGTGATAAATCCATAAGACATGGTAAAAACTATTCTATATCATGGGACTATCGTTTCTGGGCATTTAAGAGTGAACTCTAAGTACTATTTTTATGTAAATATGTGTTGTTGTTTTTTTCTAAAAAAAATCTGTTAATACATTTAAGCAATAAATATCTTTAAGCTTAAACCGTCTTTATTCTTTAGAATAGTTCTATTCATTTCATTAAATTATGAAGAAATTGTAAGTAAGTAACAATCGCTTTCTTGAATTCAATTCCTGGACACAATACAGATATTTAATTCAAGAAATCATGATAAAATTGTAAGTAAGTAATAAACTTTTTATTGTTTTCACCTATTGGATACACATAACGGAAATTTGATTCAAGAAATTTTGAAGAAATTGTAAATAGGTAACAAACAGAGACGACACACACACACACACACACACAGAGACGACACACACAAAGTGACGACTTACACATAGAGACGACACACGCACAGAGAGGACAAACACACAGAGACGATACACATAGAGGGACAACACACACACACACACACATAGAGCCGACTCACACACAGAGACGACAAACACACAGAGACGACAGACACAAACACACAGAGACGACAGACACAAAGAGACGACTCACACACAGAGAGGACAAACACACAGAAACGACATGCACACAAATAGAGACGACACACACATAGAGATAACACAGACACAGAGACGACACACACACACACACAGAGACAAAACAAACACAGAGACGACACATACACAGAGACGACAAACCCACAGAGATGACACACACACATTAAGACGACATACGCATAGACAGGATACACAATACAGAAATTTAATTCAGGAAATTACGAAAAAAAATTTAGACGGGGTTACGTGCGCGCACGTAACCCAAGTCCAAAGGAATTGAAGAGTGTGTGGTAGGCTGGATTGTGCTCTTCTTGATGGGAAAAAATCAGTGAGTCAGAGTTTATTGGAGGGTGATATGGCTCACTTTTCTGGAATAGCACTTTTGACAATTATGTCGTACGGGGTTACGTGCGCGCACGTAACCCTGTCTGAATTTTTTTTTTCATAATTTCCTGAATTAAATTTCTGTATTGTGCATCCTGTCTGTGCGCGTGTCGTCTCAATGTGTGTGTCATCTCTGTGGGTGTTTTGTCTCTGTGTATGTGTCGTCTCTGTGTGTGTTTTGTCTCTATGTGTGTGTGTCGTCTCTGTGTCTGTGTTGTCTCTGTGTGTGTGTCTTCTCTGTGTCTGTGTTGTCTCTATGTGTGTGTCGTCTCTATGTGTGTGCATGTCGTTTCTGTGTGTTTGTCCTCTCTATGAGTGCGTCGTCTCTCTGTTTCTGTCGCCTCTGTGTGTTTGTGTCTTCCGTCTCTGTGTGTTTGTCCTCTCTGTGTGTGAGTCGGCTCTATGTGTGTGTGCGTGTGTGTGTGTTCTCCCTCTATGTGTATCGTCTCTGTGTGTTTGTCGTCTTTGTGCGTATGTCGTCTCTATGTGTCAGTCGTCTCTTTGTGTGTGTAGTCTCTGTGTGTGTGTGTGTCGTCTCTGTTTGTTACCTCTTTACAGTTTCTTCATAATTTCTTGAAAGAAATTTCCGTATTGTGTATCCAATAGGTGAAAACAATAAAGAGTTTATTACTTACTTACGATTTTATCATGATTTATTGAATTAAATATCTGTTTTGTGTCCAGGAATTGAATTCAACAAAGCGATTGTTACTTACTTACAATTTCTTCATAATTTAATGAAATGAATAGAACTATTCTAAAGAATAAAGACGGGTTAAGATTAAAGATATTTATTGCTTAAATGTATTAACAGATTTTTTTTTTAGAAAAAAACAACAACACATAGTTACATAAAAATAGTACTTAGAGTTCACTCTTAAACGTCCAGAAACGATGGTCCCATGATATAGAATAGTTTTTACCATGTATTATGGATTTATCACGATCAGGTATGTCCTTAGGTATCCACTGCGCAAAGAACCTAACCTCGTCTTCAGGACGGTGATAAACCCCTTCAAATTTATGACACTTAAACTCTTCTAGATTGAAAAGTGGAATCCTAGGGTCACAGTCTTGAATTAAAACTTTATCTTTAGGTACATTACCCTTTACGTAGAGTGCTTAAGCCCCGAAAAAGCTGCAAATTTCGTTGACTTCCTCCAGAACATCTCTCAGTTCCTGACCAGTATTATTAAGTGGTGTGATCACTTTATCGTAGAATCCCAGTCTGTTTATATGACGTGATTTAGTACTCCATAAGCTTTTATCATACTCAAACATATTATAGTTCACTATCCAATGATAACAGTCAATTTCTTCGAGTTCCATAGACAATAATAAAAACGCTCATTCAAATATAACACCACAAGATGATTTTTTCAAACCGATAAATTCAGTTTCATACAGTCCTATCATCTTGGAAGCTATTAATGTAGTTGTTAAGTTGAGAAGTACTTAATAAAACTTTTATACCTTCGCTCAAGGTTGAATGGAGTAATGGCTAGGGGGATGAGTCCTAAAACCATCTGAATTCATTGTGGGGAGGAGTCATAAAACCCTTAGAAGTCATTGCGTAGAGGAGTCATAGAACTCTCGGTATCTATTGCATGCAAATGAAGTCTGGAAATTACAAATTTTTTTTATAATATCTGTATTGTGTATCCATGAGTTGAATCCTCCTAGAATTATTTAAACTAAATAGTTACCCCCGCCCTAGAAAGTTCAGAAAAATATAATAACCTAAATTATAGTGAAGCGTTTCTTAGTCATTTGTGTGTACGAATATTCCAAATGTAACTTTTTTACAAACCACCTACAAAACTCAATTCCTTCTTGAATTATTTAAACCAAATACTTACCCCCGTCTCTCACAGAACGTTAAGAAAGACACAATACCCTAATTTATTGTCGTAAGTTTACCTAAATATTTAACATGTACCATTTTTCCATACCATCCATTAAACTCAATTCCTCCTAGAATTATTTAAACTAAATAGTTACCCCTCGTCCTAGAAAGTTCAGAAAAACACAATAGCCTTATTTATAGTGAAGCGTTTCTTAGTCGTATGTTTACCCGAATATTCAACACGTACCATTTTCCACACCAGCCACAAAACTCAATTCCTCCTAGAATTATTTAAAACCAAATACTTACCCCCGCCTCTCACAGAAAGTTCAGAAAGATACAATAGCCTTATTTATAGTCGAATGTTTACCTAAATATTTAACACGTACCATTTTTCCGTACCACCCAAAAAACTCAATTCATCCTAGAATTATTTAAACTAAATACTAACCACCGCCCTATAAAGTTCTGAAAAACACGGTAGCCTTATCTATAGTGAAGAGTTTCTTAGTCGTATGTTTACCCGAATATTTAACAAGTACCATTGTTCCATACCATCCATGAAACTCAATTCCTCCTTGAATTATTTAAACTAAATACCTATCCCTGCCCTAGAAAGTTCGGAAAAACACGATAGCCTTATTTATAGTGAAGCGTTTCTTAGTCGTATATTTACCCGAATATTTAACAAGTACCATTTTTTCCATACCATCCAAAAAACACAATACCTCCTAGAATTATTTAAACTAAATAGTTACCACCACCCTAGAAAGTTCGGAAAAACACGATAGCCTTATTTATAGTGAAGCGTTTCTTAGTCGTATGTTTACCTAAATATTTAACAAATACCATTTTTTCCACTCCAGCCCAAAAACTCAATTCAACTTCGAATTATTTAAAACTAAATACTTACCCCCGTCTCTCACAGTAAGTTCAGAAAGACACACGAGCCTTATTTATGGTCGAATGTTTACCCAAATATTTAACACGTACCATTTTTCCGTACAAGCCACAAAAATCAATTCCTCCTAGAATTATTTAAACTAAATAGTTGCCCCCGCCCTAGAAAGTTCGGAAAAACACGATAGCCTTATTTATAGTGAAGCGTTTCTTAGTCGTATGTTTACCCGAATATTTAACAAGTACCATTTTCCCATACCATCCATAAAACTCAATTCCTCCTAGAATTATTTAAACTAAATAAAAAACCCCGCCCTAGAAAGTTCGGAAAAACACGATAGCCTTATTTATAGTGAAGCGTTTCTTAGTCGTATGTTTACCCGAATATTTAACAAGTACCATTTTTCCACACCAGCCACACAACTCAATTCCTCCTAGAATTATTTAAAACTAAATACTTACCCCCGCCTCTCACAGAAAGTTCAGAAAGACACAATAGCCTTATTTATGGTCGAATGTTTACCCGAATATTTAACAAGTACCATTTTTCCATACCAGCCACTAAACTCAAGTCCTCCTAGAATTATTTAAACTAAATAGTTACCCCCGCCCTAGAAAGTTCGGAAAAACACGATAGCCTTATTTATAGTGAAGCGTTTCTTAGTCGTATGTTTACCCGAATATTTAACAAGTACCATATTCCCATACCATCCATAAAACTCCATTCCTCCTAGAATTATTTAAACTAAATAAATACCCCCGCCCTAGAAAGTTTGGAAAAACACGATAGCCTTATTTATAGTGAAGCGTTTCTTAGTCGTATGTTTACCCGAATATTTAACAAGTACCATTTTTCCATACCATCCATAAAGCTCAATTCCTCCTAGAATTATTTAAACTAAATAGTTACCCCTGCCCTAGAAAGTTCAGAAAAACACAATAGCCTTATTTATAGTGAAGCGTCTCTTAGTCATATGTTTACCCGAATATTCAACACGTTCCATTTTTCCACACCAGCCACAAAACTCAATTCCTTCTTTAATTATTACAACCAAAGGCCGACCCCCACCCTCACAGAAAATTAAGAAGGAGAAAATAGTCTAAGTTATTGTCGAAAGTTTACATAAATATTTTACAATTACTTTTTTCATATATAAGCCCTTAGGATCAAGTGCGCCTCGATATAATTAAACCAAATACTTACCCCTCGCCCTAGTAAGTTCAGAAAAACACAATAGCCTTATTTATAGTGAAGTGTTTCTTAGTCTTATGTTTACCCGAATATTCAACACGTACCATTTTTCCACACCAGCCACAAAACTCAATTCCTTCTATAATTGTTTAAAATAAATACTTACACCCGCCCCTCACAGCCAGTTTAGAAAGACACAATAGCCTATTTTATAGTCTAATGTTTACCTGAATATTTAACAAGTACCCTTTTTCCGTACAAACCGCAAAACTCAATTCCTTCTAGAATTATTTAAGCTAAATACTTACCCCCGCTCTAGAAAGTTCGGAAAAAACACGATAGCCTTACTTATAGTGAAGCGTTTCTTAGTCGTATGTTTACCCGAATATTTAACAAGTACCCTTTTTCCATACCATCCCTAAAACTCAAGTCCTCCTAGAATTATTTAAACTAAATAGTTACCACCGCCCTATAAAGTTCGGAAAAACACGATAGCCTTATTTATAGTGAAGCGTTTCTTAGTCGTAGGTTTACCAGAATATTTAACAAGTACCGTTTTTCCATACCATCCACAAAAATCAATTCCTCCTAGAATTATTTAAACTAAATATCTACCCCCGCCCTAGAAAGTTCAGAAAAACACAATAGCCTTATTTATAGTGAAGCGTTTCTTAGTCATATGTTTACCCGAATATTCAACACGTACCATTTTTCCACACCAGCCACAAAAATCAATTCCTCCTAGAATTACTTAAACTAAATAGTCACCCCCACCCTAGAAAGTTCAGAAAAACACAATAGCCTTATTTATAGTGAAGCGTTTCTTAGTCGTATGTTTACCCAAATATTTAACAAGTACCATTTTTATGTACCACTCACAAAAATCTATTCCTCCTAGAATTATTTAAACTAAATTGTTACCCCCGCCCTAGAAATTTCAGAAAAACACAATAGCCTTATTTATAGTGAAGCGTTTCTTAGTCGTATGTTTACCTGAATATTCAACACGTATCATTTTTCCACACCAGCCACAAAACTCAATTACTCTTTGAACTATTTAAACTAAATAGTTACCCCTGCCTCTCACAGCAAGTTCAGAAGGGCACAATAGCCTTATTTATAGTCGTATGTTTACCCGAATATTTAACAAGTACCATATTTCCATATCATCCATAAAACTCAATTGCTCCTAGAATTATTTAAACTAAATAGTTTCCCCCGCCCTAGAAAGTTCAGAAAAACACAATAGCCTTATTTATAGTGAAGTGTTTCTTAGTCATATGTTTACCCGAATATTCAACACGTACCATTTTTCCACACCAGCCACAAAACTCAATTCCTCCTAGAATTATTTAAACTAAACACTTAACTCAGCCTCCCACTGACAGTTCAGAAGGACACAATAGCCTTATTTACAGTCGTAAGTCTACCCTAATATTTAACGCGTACCATTTTCCGTACCACCCACAAAAATCAATTCCTCCTAGAATTTGAAATTAAATACTTTTCATGTTAAAAAATTATCCAATCACTAATTACCCCTTTTTTGCAAATGTCAATCAACAACATCGATTCTCAATGTAAAAGTTGGAATCAGACACTTTTAGGATATCCAGTGTCCTTACTGAAAAAACTATTGCATTAAAAAAAAAAATTATCATGCGACATGAATTAGTTCATCAATGACAGGTCAGCACTTATGAATGATCCTTTTGAAATTCTGCTAAAAACATCGATGCTCAATGTAAAAGTTTGAATCAAACACTTTTAGGATATCGAGTGTGCTTATTAAAAAACTACTGCAAAAAAATCATTAAAAATTAAATTAATCATACAATCTAAATTATTTCATCAAATACGCCAGCACTTATGAACCATACTTTTGAAATTCTGCTAAAAACATCGATGCTCAAGGTAAAAGTTTGAATCAAACACTTTTAGGATATCGAGTGTCTTTACTAAAAAACTACTGCATTAAAAAAAAAAAAATTAAACTGATCATACGACCTAAATTATTTCATCAGATACGCCAGCACTCATAAACGATCCTTTTGAAATTCTTCTAACAACATCGATTCTCAAGTTAAAAGTTTGAATCAAACACTTTTAGGATATCGAGTGTCCTTACTAAAAAATAAACTACTGCATTAAAATCTCAAACCCCGTAAAGCTCTTTTAAAAGATACAAGAACTACTTATCTAAAACACAAATTTCGATTTTAATGTTCACCAAGTAGATAAAAACCACACGGAATCAGTTAACTGATTATCACAAACCCCGTAAAGCTATTTTAAAAGATAAAAGAAATACTTATTTAAAACAAAAGTTTCGTTTTTAATGGGCAACAAGTAAAGAAAAACCACAGGGAATCAGGCAACCGAGTCTCTCAAACCCCCGTAAAGCTCTTTTAAAAGATACAAGAACTACTTATTTAACAAAAAAAAATCGTTTTACTTCTTCGTATAGTATAACGTTAAACTATTTTAAATTGACAACACTGTCCAAACATCACTTGTGTATTATACAGTACACAATCATCCCATCTCCCCCAAAACACTTTTAAGCCATTTCTTGTTAAAAATTTTTATTTCAAGTTAATCACACGGGTTTTTTACTAGCAAGTCGGCTCTGAAGTAATCGCAAATGCTAAACTCTTTTTTTTCCACCTTAATAGGATCAAATTAGCAAATGCTAAACCCTTTTTTGCAAATGTCAATCAAAGAATTCTGATTGTAGCGACCAATTTTTTAAATAACAATAAACATACTCTCAAAACATGTTTGACCACATTATACCTTGCCAAATAACCAGTCTGGTAATCTGCCTTGGAAAGGTGCCATGGAACGTAATCTCCCCAAATAGCACCGGAAGGAACGTAAGCTCCTAGAAATATAACCTAGATCTCTACTGTCAATAAATAAATCAAAAGAATGTGTTTATAATGCTGATTCTAAATATATAAATTCTATTAAGTTTAGTATTACTCATCAAAGGCTACGAGCCTGAGAAAATTTACCCGATTTTTTAAAGAGGGGGGAAACATCCCCTCCTAGTGAAAGAATTTTAATGAAAATCACACCATCAGATTCAGCGTATCCGAAAACCCTATTGCATAGGTTTCAAGCTCATATCTGCAAAAATCTGCAACTTTGTATTTTTTGCCAGAAGAAAAATATACGAATATAGAAGTTAGTTACGTAAGTTAATTTGTAAATTACGTCATAACCAAATTTAGAGAAATCCATTTAGCAAAAGGAAAATTAAAATTTTTATGCAAATTTTTTTTACTTATTCAATGACGGTGAGCCAAAATAAAATCTGCATTAACTAAAAAACGATCAGAAATTAAATAGAAAAAAAAGTTTTTTAAACTGAAAGTAAGGAGCGACATTAAAACTTAAAACGAACAGATATTATTCCGTATATGAAAGGGGCTGTCCCGTCCTCAACGCCTCACTCTTTACGCTAAAGTTTGACTTTGTCTCACAACTTTATTTTTTTAAACAATAAAAAACTTTAGCGTAAAGAGCGAAGTGTTGAGGAGGGGACAGCCCCTTTCATATACGGAATAATTTCTGTTCGTTATAAGTTTTAATGTCGCTCCTTACTTTCAGTTTAAGTAACTCGTTTTTTTTTTTATTTAATTTAGTGAAGAGACAGTCAGGCTTGGTCTGCCGTCAGAGGGGAAATGCCTTATATCAAGCGATCCGCCAACATAAAAGGCACAAATATTCTGGGTTCTAAGTCATTCAATTATAAGGGACTTGTAGGACAATTTAAGAAGTATACTTTCTCACCCTATCATATTTACAATTCATAATAACAACGAATGAGGTTCAGGGAAATATGATGACACCAGGCGTTTAGAGGGATTGGCTCCACTAGCCCCTTAATTTCCATTGGTGGAAACAGGTCCCCTTCTGAATCAAAACAAAACTTTCCCCTTGGCATAGCTAAAATGACTCTAGGCAAAAAATACAAAGAATGGCTAGAATAAGGGGGCACAGGAGTATGGGGTACAAGATCTGAGGGAAATATGAAGAGAATTTTTCTCGGTATCACCTCCTGAGACAGTCAAATAGGTAAAAAATGTACCTACAAAATTTAGACGACAGTTAGTTATAGGGTTATATAGGAAAGGCTTTGGGAGAATAGGCAGTGACTTGCAGCGGGAGAGGGTATCCCCGGGGCCATGGGTGAGTAACACTGAGCCTTGGTAAGATTATCGCAACTGGCCACACAAGGCCAAAATCAGATTTTAGCTGACGGGACTGACTATCATATTCAGCCTGGAGAAACTATTCTTATTTCCCTAATTCAAGGGGCAAAATCCCCAGAAAATTAATAAGACAGAAGTTCAACCGCTTCCGTGCCTCTCCCAATCCAGCCACACTTTTAATACCTCCTGGATTCTCAATTGCCCAGCGTGTTCCTTTCAATTCCAATTCCCGATCATTTCTGCTTTTCACTAAGAGGGAGGAGACCTTATCATCTATCTTATACTTCCAACTACGGGCTCACAAGAAGTACTCCCTTAAATTATTGTTGTTCCAAAGCGCATTGAACTTTCAAATTATGTGTCTTTCTTGTATTTTTTTTCTCTTGCTTTTCCTTACTTTCCTTGCAGGAAAAAAAAAGTAAGTAAAATTTGAACAGGATAATAGTGTCTATCCTTGTAGCCTGAATTTCCAAATTATTTTCGCTTTTCCCAATTATTTTCGTTCTTCTGGTTTCCCTTAATTTCCCCTTAGAATGAAGAAATTATCTTCAACAAATGGGAGTTTGATTCTAGTGTCTGCTATCTCGCAAAGAATTTGTAAGTTGCACTTTCCTTTTGTAATTATTTTCTCTCTTTTAGTTCCGTTTTCTTTTGTCGAAGATATGAATAAATCGTCATTGAATAGGAGATGGATTTCAACATTAGGTCTCCCATATTGAACTTTGTCTTGAAATTTTCGATGGAGTTTTTGAAGTATATGCTCTAAACTTATTATCAATCTTGCCTGGCGCAATTGGTGCCCCATTCCTAAAATATGAGGGTCTTCTCAAACTTTTGAACTTTATCTTTATGCCTCGATATTGTATCCTAATAACACAAGGTTTGAATTCTATCTTTTTTTTACATAAAATGAGAAGGAAAACCACTAATTACAGAATTATTTTCCTTTCGAACCTGAATATCAAGCGTTTTGTTTTCTAGAGAGGATGGCTTCCACTTTGATGACGGTCTGACAGTCTGTTACCCCTACCAATACCTTGAATTTGTTTTTAGATAGCTGTGTTAATTTTTTTAGGTATATGCGTTGCCCCATCTGTGAAACCTGAACGTTTCGACCTCTCTACCCCCTCTTCAAATATTGTGTACAGTGTGGTTAGAGGTGTTGAAAATATTGTGTATAGGTAGAGGTGTAGACTTCTCTTGGTCTAAATTTTTTTTTTTATCAGTGAACATACCTTACCAATAATTTTCAGGTGAAATTTGTCAAACTTCCTAATGACCCCTTTATAAACCTTATATACACTATGTGTTCCCTCACTAGAATATTTGATGGTGATTCAGAATATTTTCTAATTAGTTCAAACCCCTTAACCTCTAAACCTCAAACCTCTATGAGTTTGTGTCATTCTTTCTGTCTATGTTGTCCAAACGGATTATCCGAAATAGACCTACCTCAGGAAGGGGTAAGGATGCTACTACTACTACTAACAACTCACGGTAGCACCAAACCGCCTTGAGCAAACACAGCTACGCACGCTCCTTCTCCATCCTAATCTATTCAAAGCCTCCCTTTTTACACCCTCCCACGAAGTTCTCATTTCCTTTAAATCTTTCTTTATGACGTCCTCCCACCACGAGGACGACCTGGTTTCCGTTTAGTCCTAGACGGTTGGCCGAAAAGAACAATCTTCGGCAATCTGTCATACTTCATCCGCACAACGTGCCCTAGCCACCTCAACCTTTCTCTCATTATAGCCCTAGAGAGCGGTATTGCAGGGGCAAGGATATTAAGCCAAAAATTTTAGCGAGTGTTACGGGGGTGTTGAACTAAATCAAAAGATACTGTATGCGTCCAGGTTGTCAAAATGGCGCATCTGCATAATCTCAGAAATGGCTAAGGGTGTCATTTCAAATTTTTTAAGGATTGATGAAAAGGATGTTGAACTAAATCAATAGCCACGCTCTGCATCCAGGTTGTCAAAAGCGTTTATCTGAAACATCTTGAGAGCAGCTAAGGGTGTCAAGTTCAAACTTTCAGGGACTGCTGAGAGGCATGTTGAACAAAATTAATGGATGCGCACCCAGGTTGTCAAAAGAGTGTATCTGCAATATCTCGCGAACAGCTAAAAACACTGGGAATGATGAGAGGGATGTTTAGCTCAACCAAAAGACGCATTGAGCATTTAGGTCATTAAAAGGGTGTATCTGCAATATCTCAGGAACGGCTCAGAGCAGAAAGTGGAAACTTTCAGGTTGAGGCTGATGTTGAGGGTGCGTTAAACTAAATCAAAAGACACTGTTTGCATCCAGTTTGTCAAAAGGCTGTATCTGCATTATTCCGGGAACTGTTAAGGTTGTTGAGTTTAAACTTCAGGCCATGCTGTACGAAATCAAAGGACACTGTACATTCAGGTTGGAAAAAGGACGCAACACTAATATGTCAGGAATAGTTAAAGGCATTAAGTTGAAATTTTCAGGACATGCTGAAGAGGAGGTTGAACTAGATAAAAAGATATTATGTTTATTCATCTTTTCAAATGGATTTATCTGCAATATCATAGGAATTGCTACCGATATTAAGTTGCAGCTATCAGGGAATGTTGAGGGAAGTCTCAATTAAAATCAAAATCCACTATACACATACTTGTTGTCAAGAGGGTGCATCTCCAATATCTCAGGAGCGTCTAACAAACGGCTAACGGTATGAAGTTGAAACTATTAGAGGCTTTGGGAAGAATGCCGAACTAAATTAAAAGCCACTGTTTGCATCGAGGTTGCCAAAAGGGCGAGTCCGCAGTATCTTAGGAAAGGCTAGGGATATTAAGTTGAAACTTTCTGGGGATTTGAAGGTGGGCGTTCAAGCAAATCAAAAGACTCTTGGTGCATCCTGTTTTTCAACAGGACATTTCTCCAGTATTTCAGGAACGGCTAATGGTATTAGGCGATACTATTATGGGATATTGAGGGGGGTTTTGAGTTATTTTAAAGGATACTACAGTAGAAAGGACTCATGAGGTCCAAACAGGACCACGTGGTTTATGGTCCTAATATGGGCATAGAGTCATTAGGGAGAACACGTGGTTAATGGGGTCAATGACCTAAAGTCAGTCATTAATCAAATTGTTTCCGGGCAAAGTTTAATAATGTCTGACAGGTACTGTCAATCATTAATCAAATTGTTTCCAGGCGAAGTTTAATAATGTCTGACAGGTGATGTCAAGATTAATTGATATGTCACGAAAGGGGAATTAATTTGTTGTTTCTAAGGGGAATTATTGATTCAAGAAAGGGGAATTAATTTGTTGTTTCTAAGGGGAATTATTGATTCATGAAAGGGGAATTAATTGTTGTTTCGAAGGGGAATTATTGATTCAAGAAAGGGGAATTAATTTGTTGTTTCTAAGGGGAAGGTGGGGAAGAGATATATTGATTGCGTAATCGAAGGGAGAGAATTCCCGAGAAATTGATTACATAATCGGTAGAACCCTATAAGGAGCTCGTGACGGGAATCCATTTATGGGCATAGAATGACGTAATCAACTATGTCAAATGGATATCTGAGAAATTGATTACATAATCGGTAGAACCCTATCAGAAGGTCATGACGGGAATCCATTTATGGGCATAGAATGACGTAATCAACTAGGACAAATGGATTTCTGAGAAATTGATTACATAATCGGTAGAACGATATCAGAAGGTAATGACGGGAATTCATTTATGGGCATAGAAGGACGTAATCAACTAAGACAAATGGATATCCGAGAAATTGATTACATAATCGGTAGAACCCCATGAGTAGGTCCTGAAGGGAATCCATTTATGGGCATAGAATGACGTAATCAACTAGGACAAATGGATTTCTGAGAAATTGATTACAAAATCGGTAGAACCCTATCAGTAGGTCATGACGGGAATTCATTTATGGGCATAGAATGACGTAATCGACTAAGACAAGCAAGTTACTTTCTTAATGTCCCTCCTAAACCCATTTTGCAACTTGAAGTACGTATCTTTTTCACTCACAACTATACTTTACAGCTTTTTTTTTAACTCATCAAAAAGATTTACTGAATACCATTTTCAGAATTACCATTTCAGAGCAGATAAGTTTCTTACTGTCCATCCTAAACCCATTTTACAACTTGAAGTACTTATCTTTTCCACCCACAACTAGAGTTTACAGCTTTTTGGATACCTCAACATCAAGAAATACTTTTCAAAGACCATTTCAGAGCAAGTTAATTTCTTAATGTTCCTCCTAATCCCTTGGTAGATCATTTCTTTATTTTCTTTCTTAACCTCATCTATCCTTTACATAATTATGGATACCTCAACTCCTAGAACTACATTTTAAAGACCATTTCAGAGCAAGTTAATTTCTTAATGTCCCTCCTACACCCATTTTCCAACTTGAAGTAATTATCTTTTTCACTCACAACTATACTTTACAGCTTTTTGGATACCTCAACACCAAGAAATACCTTTCAAAGACCATTTCAGAGCAAGTTACTTTCTTAATGTCCCTCCTACACCCATTTTCCAACTTGAAGTACTTATCTTTTTCCCCCACAACTATACTTTACAGCTTTTTGAGTGTCCCAACACCAAGAAATACTTTTCAAAGACCATTTCAGAGCAAGTTACTTTCTTAATGATCCTCCTAAACCCATTTTGCAACTTGAAGTACTTATCTTTTTCACTCACAACTATACTTTACAGCTTTTGGATACCTCAACCAGAAGAAATTCATTTCAAAGACCATTTCAGAGCAAGTTACTTTCCTAATGTCCCTCCTAAACCCATTTTCCAACTTGAAGTACTTATCTTTTTCACCCACAACTATACTTTACAGCTTTTTGGTTACCTCAACACCAAGAAATACTTTTCAAAGACCATTTCAAAGCAAGTTAATTTCTTAATGTCCCTCCTACACCCATTTTCTAACTTGAAGTACTTATCTTTTTCACCCACAACTATACTTTACAGCTTTTTTGTTACTTCAACATCAAGAAATACCTTTCAAAGATCATTTCAGAGCAAGTTACTTTCTTAATGACCATCCTAAACCCCTTTTGCAACTTGAAGTACTTACCTTTTTCACCCGCGACTATACTTTACAGCTTTTTGGATACCTCAACACCAAGAAATACCTTTCAAAAGGCATTTCAGAGCAAGTTACTTTCTTAATGTCCCTCCTAAACCCATTGTGCAACTTGAAATACTTATCTATTTCACCCAGAACTATACTTTATAGTTTCTTGGATGCCTCAACACAAAGAAATACATTTAAAAAGGCATTTCAGAGCAAGTTACATTCTTAATGTCCCTCCTAAACCTATTTTCCAACTTGAAGTCTATATCTTTTTCATCCACAACTATACCTTACAGCTTTTTGAGTGTCCCAACACCAAGAAATACTTTTCAAAGACCATTTCAGAGCAAGTTACTTTCTTAATGTTCCTCTTAAACCCATTCTCCAACTTGAAGTACTTATCTTTTTCATCCACAACTATACTTTACAGCTTTTTGGATACCTCAACACCAAGAAATACCTTTCAAATACCATTTCAGACCTAGTCACTTTCTTAATGTCCCTCCTAAACCCATTTTCCAACTTGAAGTACTTATCTTTTTCACTCACAACTATACTTTACAGCTTTTTGGATACATCAAAACAAAGAAATAAATTTCAAAGACAATGTAAGAAAAATTGATTTTATTTATTTACCTACTAAACACATTTTAAACCTTGAATTACTTATCTTTTTCACACACAACTATACTTTACAGCTTTTTGGTTACCTCAACACCTAGAAATACTTTTCAAAGAACATTTCAGACCACGTTAATTTCTTAATGTCCCTCCTAAACCCATTTTCCAATTTGAAGTACTTGTCTTTTTTACTCACAACTATACTTTACAGCTTTTTGAACGCTCCAACATCAAGTAATACTTTTTAAAGGCATTTCACAACAAGTTCTTTTCTTAATAGGCTTCTTAATCCAATTTTACAAATTCTAAATTTTTCCATAGTAGATAGAAAAAGCTATATCATAGCTGTGAATATTTTCTCGAAAGATAAGCAGTTCTATTTCAATTTAAAATTTTCTCAATGAAGTGAAGAAAAGTTCAAGTTCTCTTCTGAATTTTCTTAATGAAAAAGAAATTAGTTTTTATTCAATTCTATTTTTACAAATAATATAAAAATTTTCCACTTTAGTTAAGATTTTTCTCAAAGGGATGAAAAATTTAAAATACTGTTCCAAATTTTCTCAACGATGTGAAGAAAAGTTCAAGTTCTCTTCTCAACTTTACCATTGAACACACTTAAATTCTAATTTCTCCAGAGAAAACAAAAATCTTCCACTTTAGTTCTTTATTTCACAAAGACATAAAGAAATTTAAAGTTCAATTCTAATTTTTCGGTGGAAGATAGAAAAAGTAATAGTACACTTGTGAATATTCTCACGTAATATAAAAAGTTATAGTTCAATTTTAAATTTTCTCAACGAAGTTAATAATAGTTCAAGTTCTCTTCTCAACTTTGCCAAAGAAAATACTTCAATTCTAATTTCTCAAGAGAAAACAAAAATTTTCCACTTCAGTTCTTTATTTCACAAAGACATAAAGAAATTTAAAGTTCAATTCTAATTTTTCAATGGAAGATAGAAAAAGTAATACCATACTTGTGAATATTTTCACGGAAGATAAAAAGTTCTAGTTCAATTTAAAATTTTATCAACGAAGTCAAGGAAAGTTCAAGTTCTCTTCTGAATGTTTTCAATAAAAAGAAATTAGTCATTGATCATTTCTATTTTTCCAAATAATATAAAATTTTCCACTTTAGTTCAGATCTGTCTCGAAGAGATGAAAAATCTAAAATACTGTTCCAAATTTTCTCAACGAAGCGAAGAAAAGCTCAAGTTCTCTTCTGAACTTTACCATAGAACACACTTCAATTCTAATTTCTCCAGAGAAAACAAAAATCTTCCACTTCAGTTCTTTATTTCACAAAGACATAAAGAAATTTAAAGTTCAATTCTAATTTTTCGGTGGAAGATAGAAAAAGTAATACCAGACTTGTGAATATTTTCATGGACGATAAAAAGTTCTAGTTTAATTTTAAATTTTCTCAACGAAGTGAAGAAAAGTTCAAGTTCTCTTCTGAATTTTACCAAAGAACACACTTCAATTCTAATTTCTCCAGAGAAAACAAAAATCTTCCACATAAGTTCTGTATTTCACAAAGACATAAAGAAATTTAAAGTTCAATTCTAATTTTTCGGTGGAAGATGGAAAAAGTAATACCATACTTGTGAATATTTTCACGGAAGATAAAAAGTTCTAGTTCAATTTAATATTTTCTCAATGAAGTCAAGGAAAGTTCAAGTTTTCTTTTGAATTTTCTCAATGAAAAAGAAATTAGTCATTCATCATTTCTATTTTTACAAATAATATAAAAATTTTCCACTTTAGTTCAGATCTGTCTCGAAGAGATGAAAAATTTAAAATACTGTTCCCAATTTTTCACAGAAGATAATAAAGTTAAAGTTCGCTTCTGAATTTTATCATAGAACACAATTCAATTCTAATTTCTCCAGAGAAAATAAAAATCTTCCACTTCAGTTCTTTATTTCTTTATTTACCAAAGAACACACTTCATTTCTAATTTCTCCAGAGAAAACAAAAATCTTCCACTTCAGTTCTTTATTTCAAAAAGAAATAATGTAATTTAATTTTCAATTCTAATTTTTCGGTGGAAGATAGAAAAAGTAATACCATACTTGTGAATATTTTCACGGAAGATAAAAAGTTCTAGTTGAATTTAAAATTTTCTCAACTATGTGAAGGAAAGTTCAAGTTCTCTTCTGAACTATAACAAAGAACAAACTTCAAGTGTAAGTTATCCGAATATCACAGAAATTTTCCAATTCACTTCTTCATTATACAATTACATAAAGAATTTTAAAGTTTCATTAAAAATCTTTCGTTGGGGAATAGAAAAAGTAATACCATGCTTATGATTATTTTCACGGAAGATAAAAAGTTATAGTTCAATTTAAAATTTTCTCAATGAAGTGAAGAAAAGTTCCTGTTCTCTACTGAATTTTACCAAAGAAAACAATTCAATTCTAATTTCTACAGAGAAAATAAAAATCTTCCACTTAAGTTCTTTATTTCACAAAGACATAAAGAAATTTAAAGTTCAATTCTTAATATTTCGGTGGAAGATAGACAAAGTGATACCATACTTGTGAATATTTTCCCGGAAGATAAAAAGTTCTAGTTCAATTTAAAATTTTCTCAACGAAAAGCAGAAAAATTTTAGTTCTCCTCTGAACTTTACCAAAGAACACACTTCAATTCTAATTTCTCCAGAGAAAATAAAAATCTTCCATTTCAGTTTTAAGTTCCCCAAGGAAATAAAGAAATTTAAAGTTCTATTCTAAATTTTTAGATGGAAGATAGAAAAAGTAATACTATGACTGTGATTGTTTTCCAGGAAGATCAAAAGTTTCACTTTATTTATAATTTGTCTTAAATTCAGTTCTGATCTTTCTCAAAGAGATGAAAAATTTAAAGTTCTGTTCCAAATTTTTCATAGAAGATAGAAAAAGTTATACATTGATTGTGAATATTCAACATTAAGATAAGGAACTCCACTTTAATATTGAGTTTTCTCGAAGAAGTGCAAATTGTTCAAGTTCTCTTCTGAATTTTCTTAAAGAAGAGAAAAAAGTTAATTCAATTCTGAATTTTACCAATGAAAATGAAAAAACCTTCCACTTCAGTTCTTAATTTCTCAAAGACATAAAAAATTTAAAGTTCAGTTCTAATTTTTTCTGTAGAAGATAGGAAAAGTTATACTATGATTGTGATTATTTTCCAGTGAAGATAAAAAGTTTCACTTTAATTCTAATTTTCTTAAGTTCACTTCCGATTTTTTGCAAAGAGATGAAAAATTTAAAGTTCTGTTCAAAATTTTTCATAGAAGATAGAAAAAGTTATACATTGATTTTAATATTCGAAATTAAGATATGGAGCATCAATTTAATTACGAGTTTTCTAGAAGAAGTGCAAAATGTTCAAGTTCTCTTCTGAATTTTCTTGATGAATTAAAAAAAGTTAGCTCAATTCTGAATTTTACCTATGAAAATGAAAAAAAGCTTCCACTTCAGTTTTTAATTCCTCAAAGACATAAGAAATTCAAAGTTCTCTTCTAATTTTTCCAAGAAAATAAAAAGACTCCACTTCAGTTCTCGTTTTATTCACAAAGAGATGAAAAATTTAAAGTTCTTTTCTAATTTTAAATTAAATTTTAGCTCCTTTGTCTTATGGATTTACCCATCAAATTTTTAAATTAGAAAATGAGTGACTCGTTCTATTATTAAAGACAATCGTTCAAACTCCTTCATTTAACCTCCAAAACAATAGGTTAGGTTAGGTATAAATAAATATTAATAAATAAATAGAAACATTTCTGCATGTTTAAGTTAGGTTAGGTTAGGTTAACTTATCATGAATGCTCATGATAAGTTAACCTAACCTTTTCCGGCGAGTATGGTTAGGTTAGGTTAGGCTAGATTAAGTTAGGTTAGATTAGGTTAGGTTAAGTTAGGTTAGGTTAGCCTACGTACGCTTCACTTAGGTTAGGTGAGATACAGGGAAAAAGTTAGGTGTTTGATTAGGTTGGGTTAGATTAAGTTAGGTTAGGTTAGGTTAAGTTAGGTTAGGCTAGGTTAGCCTACGTAAGCGGGCGTAAGTAGGCGAACCAAGCCGAACCTAACTTAACCTAACTTAATCTAACCTAACCTAATCATACACCTAACTTTTTGCCTGTCTCTCACCTAACCTAAGCTAACCTAAGTGAAGCGTACGTAGGCTAACCTAACTTAACTTAACCTAACCTAATCTAACCTAACTTAATCTAGCCTAACCTAACCTAACCATACTCGCCGGAAAAGGTTAGGTTAACTTATCATGAGCACTCATGATAAGTTAACCTAACCTAACCTAACTTAAACATGTAGAAATGTTTCTATTTATTTATTAATACTTATCTATACCTAACCTAACCTATTGTTTTGGAGGTTAGATGAACGAGTTTGAACGATTGTCTTTAATAATAGAACTAGTCACTCATTTTCTAATTTAAAAATTTAAGGGGTAAATCCATAAGACAAAGGAGCTAAAATTTAATTTAAAATTAGAATAGAACTTTAAATTTTACATCTCTTTGAGAAAAAAAACAGAACTGAAGTGGAGCCTTTTTATTTTCTTGGAAAAATTAGAAGAGAACTTTGAATTTTTTATGTCTTTGAGGAATTAAGAACTGAATTGGAAGTTTTTTTCATTTTCATTGGTAAAATTCAGAATTGAGCTAACTTTTTTCACTTCTTTAAGAAAATTCAGAAGAGAACTTGAACTTTTTGCACTTCTTCGAGAAAACTCAGAATTAAAGTGATGCTCCTTATCTTCATGTCGAATATTCAAATCAATGTATAACTTTTTCTATCTTCTATGAAAAATTTGGAACAGAACTATACATTTTTCATCTCTTTGCAAAAAATCGGAAGTGAACTTAATAAAATTAGAATTAAAGTGAAACTTTTTATCTTCACTGGAAAATAATCACAATCATAGTATAAATTTTCCTATCTTCTACAGAAAAATATAGAACTGAACTTAAAATTTTTTATGTCTTTGAGAAATTAAGAACTGAAGCGGAAGGTTTTTTTCATTTGCATCAGTAAAATTCAAAATTGAGCTAACTTTTTTCTCTTCTTTAAGAAAACTCAAAATAGAACTTCAAAAATTTGCACTTTTTTAAGAAAAATCGGAAGTAAAATGGAGTTCCCTATCTTCATGTTGAATATTCACAATCAATGTATATTCTTCACTTCATTCTATTCTTTTCTTCACTTCATTGAGAAAATTTTAAATTGAACTAGAACTTTTTATCTTCCGTGAAAATATTCACAAGTATGGTATTACTTTTTCTATCTTCCACCGAAAAATTAGAATTGAACTTTAAATTTCTTTATGTCTTTGTGAAATAAAGAACTAAAGTGGAAGATTTTTGTTTTCTCTGGAGAAATTAGAATTGAAGTGTGTTCTATGGTAAAGTTCAGAAGAGAACTTGAACTTTTCTTCACTTCGTTGAGAAAATTTGGAACAGTATTTTAAATTTTTCATCCCTTTAAATTGAACTAGAAATTTTTATCTTCCGTGAAAATATTCACAAGTATGGTATTACTTTTTCTATCTTCCACCGAAAAATTAGAATTGAACTTTAAATTTCTTTATGTCTTTGTGAAATAAAGAACTGAAGTGGAAGATTTGTGTTTTCTCTGGAGAAATTATAATTGAAGTGTGTTCTTTGGTGAAGTTCAGAAGAGAACTTGAACTTTTCTTCACTTCATTGAGAAAACTGTAAATTGAACTATATCTTTTTATCTTCCTGTAAATTATTCACAAGTATGGTATTACTTTTTCTATCTTCCACAGAAAAATTTAGAATTGAAGTTTAAATTTCTTTATTTCTTTGTGAAATAAAGAACTGAAGTGGAAGATTTTTATTTTCTCTGGAGAAATTAGAATTGAATTGTGTTCTTTGGTAAAATTCCGAAGAGAACTTGAACTTTTTTTTATCTTCTGTGAAAAATTTGGAACAGTATTTTAAATTTTTCCTCTCTTCGAGACAGATCTGAATTAAAGTGGAAAATTTTTATATTATTTGGAAAAATAGAAATGATCAATGAATAAATTCTTTTTCATTGATAAAATTTAGAAGAGAACTTGAACTTTCCTTGAATTCGTTGAGAAAATTTTAAATTGAACTATAACTTTTTATCTTCCGTGAAAATATTCACAAGTATGGTATTACTTTTTCCATCTTCCACCGAAAAATTAGAATTGAACTTTAAATTTCTTTATGTCTTTGTGAAATAAAGAACTTATGTGGAAGATTTTTATTTTCTCTGGAGAAATTAGAATTGAAGTGTGTTCTTTGGTAAAGTTCAGAAGAGAACTTGAACTATTCTTCACTTCATTGAGAAAATTTTAAATTGAACTAGAAATTTTTATCTTCCATGAAAATATTCACAAGTATGGTATTACTTTTTATATATTCCAACCGAAAAATTAGAATTGAACTTTAAATTTCTTTGTGTCTTTGTGAAATAAAGAACTGAAGTGGAAGATTTTTGTTTTCTCTGGAGAAATTAGAATTGAAGTGTGTTCTTTGGTAAAGTTCAGAAGAGAACATGAAATTTTCTTGGCTTAGTTGAGAAAATTTGGAACAGTATTTTAGATTTTTAATCTCTTCGAGACATATCTGAACTAAAGTGGAAAATTTTTATATTATTTGGAAAAATAGAAATGATCAATGACTAATTTCTTTTTCATTGAGAAAATGCAGAAGAGAACTTGAACTTTCCTTGACTTCGTTGAGAAAATTTTAAATTGAACTAGAACTTTTTATCTTCCGTGAAAATATTCACAAGTATGGTATTACTTTTTTTATCTTCCATCGAAAAATTATAATTGAACTTTAAATTTCTATATGTCTTTGTGAAATAAAGATCTGAAGTGTAAGATTTTTGTTTTCTCTGGAGAAATTAGAATTGAAGTGTGTTCTTTGGTAAAGTTCAGAAGAGAACTTGAACTATTCTTCACTTCGTTGAGAAAATTTAAAATTGAACTAGAACTTTTTATCTTCCGTGAAAATATTCACAAGTATGGTATTACTTTTTCTATCTTCCACCGAAAAATTAGAATTGAACTTTAAATTTATTTATGTCTTTGTGAAATAAAGAACTGAAGTGGAAGATTTTTTTTTTCTCTGGAGATATTAGAATTGAAGTGTGTTCTTTGGTAAAGTTCAGAAGAGAACTTGAACTTTTCTTCACTTCTTTGAGAAAATTTTAAATTGAACTAGAACTTTTTATCTTTCGTCAAAATATTCACAAGTATGGTATTACTTTTTCTATCTTCCACCGAAAAATTTAGAATTGAACTTTAAATTTCTTTATGTCTTTGTGAAATAAAGAACTGAAGTGGAAGATTTTTATTTTCTCTGGTGAAATTAGAATTGAATTTTGTTCTTTGGTAAAATTCAGAAGAGAACTTGAACTTTCCTTGACTTCGTTGAGAAAATTTGGAACAGTATTTTAAATTTTTCATCTCTTCGAGACAGATCTGAACTAAAGTGGAAAATTTTTATATTATTTGGAAAAATAGAAATGATCAATGTCTAATTTCTTTTTCATTGAGAAAATTCAGAAGAGAACTTGAACTTTCATTGACTTCGTTGAGAAAATTTTAAATTGAACTAGAACTTTTTATCTTCCGTGAAAATATTCACAAGCATGGTATTACTTTTTCTATCTACCACCGAAAAATTAGAAATGAACCTTAAATTTCTTTATGTCTTTGTGAAATAAAGAACTGAAGTGGAAGATTTTTGTTTTCTCTGGAGAAATTAGAATTGAAGTGTGTTCTTTGGTAAAGTTCAGAAGAGAACTTGAACTTTTCTTCACTTCGTTGAGAAAATTTTAAATTGAACTAGAACTTTTTATCTTTCACAAGTATTCACAAGTATGGAAAATATTCACAAGTATGGTATTACTTTTTCTATCTTCCACCGAAAAATTTAGAATTGAACTTTAAATTTCTTTATGTCTTTGTGAAATAAAGAACTGAAGTGGAAGATTTTTATTTTCTCTGGAGAAATTAGAATTGAATTGTGTTCTTTGGTAAAATTCCGAAGAGAACTTGAACTTTTTTATCTTCTGTGAAAAATTTGGAACAGTATTTTAAATTTTTCATCTCTTCGAGACAGATCTGAACTAAAGTGGACAATTTTTATATTATTTGGAAAAATAGAAATGATCAATGACTAATTTCTTTTTCATTGAGAAAATTCAGAAGAGAACTTGAACTTTCCTTGACTTCGTTGAGAAAATTTTAAATTGAAATAGAACTTTTTATCTTCCATGAAAATATTCACAAGTATGGTATTACTTTTTCCATCTTCCACCGAAAAATTAGAATTGAACTTTAAATTTCTTTATGTCTTTATGAAATACAGAACTTAGGTGGAAGATTTTTGTTTTCTCTGGAGAAATTAGAATTGAAGTGTGTTCTTTGGTAAAGTTCAGAAGAGAACTTGAACTTTTCTTCACTTCGTTGAGAAAATTTAAAATTGAACTAGAATTTTTTATCTTCCATGAAAATATTCACAAGTATGGTATTACTTTTTCTATCTTCCACCGAAAAATTAGAATTGAACTTTAAATTTCTTTATGTCTTTGTGAAATAAAGAACTGAAGGGGAAGATTTTTGTTTTCTCTGTAGAAATTAGAATTGAAGTGTGTTCTTTGGTAAAGTTCAGAAGAGAACATGAGCTTTTCTTCGCTTCATTGAGAAAATTTGGAACAGTATTTTAGATTTTTCATCTCTTCGAGACAGATCTGAACTAAAGTGGAAAATTTTTATATTATTTGGAAAAATAGAAATGATCAATGACTAATTTCTTTTTCATTGAGAAAATGCAGAAGAGAACTTGAACTTTCCTTGACTTCGTTGAGAAAATTTTAAATTGAACTAGAACTTTTTATCTTCCGTGAAAATATTCACAAGTATGGTATTACTTTTTTTATCTTCCATCGAAAAATTAGAATTGAACTTTAAATTTCTATATGTCTTTGTGAAATAAAGATCTGAAGTGGAAGATTTTTGTTTTCTCTGGAGAAATTAGAATTGAAGTGTGTTCTTTGGTAAAGTTCAGAAGAGAACTTGAACTATTCTTAACTTCATTGAGAAAATTTAAAATTGAACTAGAACTTTTTATTTTCCGGAAAAATAATCACAAGTATGGTATTAATTTTTCTATCGTCCACCTAAAAATTAGAATTGAACTTTAAATTTTTTTATTCTTGTGAAATAAAGAACTGAAGTAGAAGATTTTTGTTTTCTCTGGAGAAATAAGAATTGAAGAGTGTTCTTTGGTAAAGTTCAGACGAGAACTTGAACTTTTCTTCACTTCGTTGAGAAAATTTGGAACAGTATTTTAAATTTTTCATCTCTTTGAGATAGATCTGAACTAAAGTGGAAAATTTTTATATTATTTGGAAAAATAGAAATGATCAATGACTAATTTCTTTTTCATTGAGAAAATTCAGAAGAGAACTTGAACTTTCCTTGACTTCGTTGAGAAAATTTTAAATTGAACTAGAACTTTTTATCTTTCGTGAATATATTCACAAGTATGGTATTACTTTTTCTATCTTCCACCGAAAAATTTAGAATTGAACTTAAAATTTCTTTGTCTTTGTGAAATAAAGAACTGAAGTGGAAGATTTTTGTTTTCTCCGGAGAAATTAGAATTGAAGTGTGTTCTTCGGTAAAGTTCAGAAGAGAACTTGAACTTTTCTTCACTTCGTTGAGAAAATTTGGAACATTATTTTAAATTTTTTCATCCCTTTGAGAAAAATCTGAATTAAAGTGGAAAATTTCTAAATTATTTGGAAAAATAGAATTGAATAAAAACTAATTTCTTTTTCATTGAGAAAATTCAGAAGAGAACTTGAACTTTTCTTCACTTCATTGAGAAAATTTAAAATTGAAATAGCACTGCTTATCTTTCGAGAAAATATTCACAGCTATGATATAGCTTTTTCTATCTACTATGGAAAAATTTAGAATTTGTAAAATTGGTTTAAGAAGCATATTAAGAAAAGAACTTGTTCTTAAATGCCTTTGAAAAGTATTGCTTGGTGTTGGAGCATTCAAAAAGCTGTAAAGTATAGTCATGGGTGAAAAAGATAAGTACTTCAAGTTGGAAAATGGGTTTAGGAGGGATATTAAGAAAGTAACTTGCTCTGAAATTTTCTTTGAAAATTATTTTTTTGTGTAGATTTATAAAAAATTCTTAAACTTATATTTTTTTTTTAACAATAGAATTAATTAAATTTTTAAAATGTGATTAGTAGTTTAAATAAGAAATGAAAATTCTCTGATATTTTAATTGAAAAGTATTTCTTTGTGTTGATGTATACAAAAATCTGTAAAGTATAGTTGTGGGTGAAAAAAGATAAGTACTTCAAGTTGGAAAATGGGTTTAGGAGGGACATTAAGAAAGTAACTTGCTCTGAAATGGTCTTTGAAAGGTATTTCTTGGTGTTGAGGTATCCAAAAAGCTGTAAAGTATAGTTGTGGATGAAAAAGATAAGTGCTTCAAGTTGGAAAATGGGTTTAGGAGGTACATTAAGAAAGTAACTTGCTCTGAAATGGTCTTTGAAAAGTATTTCTTGGTGTTGGGACACTCAAAAAGCTGTAAAGTATAGTTTTGGGTGAAAAAGATAAGGACTTCAAGTTACAAAATGGGTTTAGGAGGGACATTAAGAAAGTAACTTGCTCTGAAATGCCTTTTGAAAGGTATTTCTTGGTGTTGAGGTATCCAAAAAGCTGTAAAGTATAGTTGTGGATGAAAAAGATAAGTACTTCAAGTTGGAAAATGGGTTTAAGAGGGATATTCAGAAAGTAACTTGCTCTGAAATGCCTTTTGAAAGGTATTTCTTGGTGTTGAGGTATCCAAAAAGCTGTAAAGTATACTTGTGGGTGAAAAAGATAAGTACTTCAAGTTGCAAAGTGGGTTTAGGAGGGACATTAAGAAAGTAACTTGCTCTGAAATGGTATTTGAAAAGTATTTCTTGGTGTTGAGGTATCCGAAAAGCTGTAAAGTATAGTTGTGAATGAAAAAGATAAGTACTTCAAGTTGGAAAATGGGTTTAGGAGGGACATTAAGAAAGTAACGTGCTCTGTAATGGTATTTGAAATGTTTTTCTTGGTGTTGAGGTAACCAAAAAGCTGTACAGTATAGTTGTGGGTGAAAAAGATAAGTACTTCAAGTTGGAAAATGGGTTTAGGAGGTACATTAAGAAAGTAACTTGCTCTAAAATTGTCTTTGAAAAGTATTTCGTGGTGTTGAGGTATCCAAAAGCTGTAAAGTACAGTTGTGTGTGAAAAAGATAAGTACTTCAAGTTGCAAAATGGGTTTAGGAGGTACATTAAGAAAGTAACTTGCTCTGAAATGGTCTTTGAAAAGTATTTCTTGGTGTTGGGACACCCAAAAAGCTGTAAAGTATAGTTGTGGGTGAAAAAGATAAGTACTTGAAGTTGCAAAATGGGCTTAGGAGGGACATTAAGAAAGTAACTTGCTCTGAAATGGTCTTTGAATGGTATTTTTTGGTGTTGAGTTATCCAAAAAGCTGTAAAGTATAGTTGTGGGTGAAAGATTTCCGAACTTCAATTTGGAAATATGTTTATGAGGGATATTAAGAAATTTACTTGCTCTAAAACTGTCTTTGAAAATTATTTTTTGGTTTTAAGGAATACGGACATCTTGAGTATATAGATTTGGGTTTAATCGATCAGTACTACAAGTTGGAAAATGGGTTTAGAAGGGACATTAAGAAATGAACTTGCTCTGAAATGGTCTTTGAAAAGTATTTCTTGGTGTTGAGGTATCCAAAAAGCTGTAAAGTATAGTTGTGAGTGAAAAAGATAAGTACTTCAAGTTGCAAAATGGGTTGAGGAGGGACATTAAGAAAGTAACTTGCTTGTCTTAGTCGATTACGTCATTCTATGCCCATAAATGAATTCCCGTCATGACCTTCTTATAGGGTTCTACCGATTATGTAATCAATTTCTCAGAAATCCATTTGTCCTAGTTGATTACGTCATTCTATGCCCATAAATGGATTCCCGTCAGGACCTCCTGATGGGGTTCTACCGATTATGTTATCAATTTCTCAGAAATCCAATTGTGTTAGTCGATTACTTCATTCTATGCCCATAAATGAATTCCCGTCATGACCTTCTGATAGTGTTCTACCGATTATGTAATCAATTTCTCAGAAATCCATTTGTCCTAGTTGATTACGTCATTCTATGCCCATAAATGGATTCCCGTCATGACCTTCTGATAGGGTTCTACCGATTATGTAATCAATTTCTCAGAAATCCATTTGTCCTAGTTGATTACGTCATTCTATGCCCATAAATGAATTCCCGTCAGGACCTCCTGATAGGGTTCTACCGATTCTGTAATCAATTTCTCAGAAATCCAATTGTCTTAGTTGATTACGTCATTCTGTGCCCATAAATGAATTCCCGTCATGACCTTCTGATAGGGTTCTACCGATTATATAATCAATTTCTCAGAATTCCATTTGTCCTCGTTGATTACGTCATTCTAAGCTCATAAATGGATTCCCGTCATGACCTTCTGATAGGGTTCTACCGATTATGTAATCAATTTCTCAGAAATCCATTTGTCCTAGTTGATTACGTCATTCTATGCCCATAAATGGATTCCCGTCACGAGCTCCTTATAGGGTTCTACCGATTATGTAATCAATTTCTCGGGAATTCTCTCCCTTCAATTACGCAATCAATATATCTCTTCCCCACCTTCCCCTTAGAAACATCAAATTAATTCCCCTTTCTTGAATCAATAATTCCCCTTAGAAACAACAATTAATTCCCCTTTCGTGAATCAATAATTCCCCTTAGAAACAACAAATTAATTCCCCTTTCTTGAATCAATAATTCCCCTTAGAAATAACAAATTAATTCCCCTTTCGTGACATATAAATCAATCTTGACATCACCTGTCAGACATTATTAAACTTCGCCTAGAAACAATTTGATTAATGATTGACAGTGCCTGTCAGACATTATTAAACTTTGCCCGGAAACAATTTGATTAATGACTGACTTTAAGTCATTGACCCCATTAACCACGTGTTCTCCCTAATGACTCTATGCCCATATTAGGACCATAAACCACGTGGTCCTGTTCGGACCTCATGAGGCCTTTCTACTTACTACAAACATGTAGGGGGGTCAAATGGGCGTATCTACAATATCACAAAAACAAATTAGCCGTTTTTAGTTAAAACATTTAGCAAATGTTGAGGGGATGTTGAACTAAATCCAAAGGTACTATGCGCATCCAGGTCGCAAACTGGGTGTATTTTCTAATAGCTTAGCAACAGCTAAGGGAGTTTCATTGAAACTTTCAGGGAATGCGGAATGGATAGTTTAAGTAGATTTAAAATTTTCACTTGGAGGGCTCCAGTGGAGCTGTATTCTGTAAAATCTGGCTGTATTGAGTCAGGGGATTCCGTTCAGACGTATGGGAAACATGAAAACCGAGGAAAGGATGGGGAAAATGCACGGGAAAAATAAAAAGAAAAGAAATCAGTACCATGAGAAAACCAATCGGTTTTTCCCGTAGTACCGATCGGGTTTGAGACTAGAAATTTTTTCTAGTTTCCCTATGGTAACGACTACTGATCATTTTTTCGTGTGTCGTCGACTAAAACTGAGGAACCATTTTTTAAAATGGAGAGCATGTCAACTGTAAAGCACGCAGAAATTATCGATTTGATGGTTCTTATCCAGAACCATCAATTTTAATCCAACATATTTACTGCTTTGTATAAAATTAACACAAAAGTGGAAAATATTTGGCAAGAAATACACTTGGCTTAGAGACTTGGCGCGTACTAGTGTATGTTATCTGAGCTTACTAGGAAGAGTCTTGCACCAACCGTTAGAACATTTTCCCCCTCGTGCTGATTGACTTAATTATCAGTTTTACCATGAGTCTGAACGGACCATAAAAGGGAAACATAGAATAACACTTAATATAAATAACAATTTCAGTTTGTCAAAATTAGAAATACTTCAAGTCCTTTTTATCAAACTCATTATAATTGGAACTATTTTTACTTGAAGAATTCTTGTTAATAAAAGACAGTAATTACTATCATTTGAATTAACACTTACTTAAATTAACCATCCTCAACTTTCTTTCAGCTATGATGCTCGGTTAAGGAATGGCGTTGCTACAAAGTGGTCAAGCGACAAAGCTTTTGGTCCTCGGGCCTACTTTTTGACATCGATGGAACCTGCAGGTCTACTTATTGCCAATATTGCTCCGAAGGACGGTGGAGTCTATATATGCCGTACAGATTTTAGGACTTCTCCAACGAAAACTTACAAAATTGTTCTTGAAGTTTTGAGTAAGTATTATGCCATTCATGTAGTCTTTTTTTTTCTTTTTTACAGCATCAGAAAAATCACAGTAAAAAGATATTGCCTTTTGGTTCAATCTTAAGGCTACTCACACATAAAATCAAAATTTTTTAGACTTTTTTTTTAATTCTCCAGTTCTTTAGGAATTACCCCTGTTCCACTAGGGCCGTTTAATTAGAACAAATATCTCTTTTGAAAGTACTAAAGAACTTTAGCGTAAAGAGTGAGGTATTGAAAAGGGGGCGAACACCCTCATATACGTACTAATTTCTGTTCGTTTTAAGTTCTAATGTTGCACCTTACTTTCAGTTGAAATTTTATTTTCTGCTGGTTTTTTGAAATAATGTTGGGAAACCCCGCACCCCTCCATGGAAAATTTCCTTCCCCGAGAAAAATTCCCCCATGGTAAGATCCTCCCATGTAACCCCATCCCCCATTCCACCCACCAGAAATATCCCCCTGAAAACGTCTGTATACTTCTCAATAACCATTACTAGCCTATACGTAAAAAATGGGCAAAGTTCATAACTTGCAGCCCTTCCCCCGGAAACTGTTGGGGATTAAGTCATCCTCAAGGACATAGTTATTAGATTTTTTCTACAATGTTGAACAAAATGGCTATCTCAAAATTTTGATCAGGTGACTGTGGAATAAAAATCAGCGTGGGAGGGGCCTAAATGCCCTGTAATTTTTTTGGTCACTTACAAAGGGCACTAAAACTTTTCATTTCCGTCGAAAAAACCCTCTCGCGATATTCTAGGACCACTGAGTCGATACAATCACCCCTGAAGAAGAAGAAACAAAAAATAAAATCAAATAAAACACGCATTCATGATCTTTCTTCTGGCAAAGAAAATACAAATTCCAAATTTTTGCAGATAGGATTTTGAAACCTCTACAGTAGGGTTCTCTGATACGGTGAATCTGATGGTGTGATTTTCACTAAGATTATATGACTTTTAGAGGTTGTTTCCCACTTTTTTCGAAAATAATGCAAATTTTCTCAGGCCCGTAACCTTTGAAAGGTAACGATAAACTTGATTAAACTTATATATTTGAAATCAGAATAAAAATCCAATTCTTTTGATTTATCTATTGTATAAAAATTCCGTTTTTTAGAGTTTCGGTTACTTTTGAGCCGGGTCGCTCCTTACGTATAGTTCGTTACCACGAACTATTTGATAAATAGTTAACATAGATATTTATTTTAAGGCTTCAATTAAATAAGTTTATTCGCTTGATATTTGATAAAATAGTGCATAAAGATGTATAATTTTGCATAATCTCTTACAAACGAGGGCCAGTGCATCTTTATTTAGGTTTGGTAGGGGGAGGGGGGACTATGCCTGTATCCCAAACATTATTTTTATGGCAAAATATCGTAACTCTCCGTGTGTCTTCAAATAAATGTAGAAAGAGGTTGGGAGAGGGGAGAATTTCATCTCTGATCTTCCTTCGTTTCTGGGACCATTTTTGAAATAAGCATACATTATGGGGAATACGGGCTGGTAGCTCCCCTCTTGCTGCATAGTTGTTTTTTGTGCAGCAAAAGGGATTATGCTCCCATTCTATTCGGTAAAATAGGTGAAGATATGGGGAATCATCATGGTATACCGCTCACAAATTTCCCAGGAGAAAGGTGGCAAGTGCTATTAGGAGCTTTGTGTTTACCAAAATTTAAATTGGAAGTATTCAACCTTTTTTCCTTTTTGTAAATATTTTTTGTATGCCTTCCAATTTTCCAGGGTCATTGGCCCCATGGTCTCCCTTCTGACGTCCATGAAAGATATACATGTAATGACGGGTTTCCGAGAAGAACTCGCCCTCAAGGCAGAAGTAATGATAGTTATGTAGTTCGCACCCCTTCCTGTTAGTAATTTTTTTCATTTGGGTGTAAGGGGGGGAAGGAGTGCACTGTTTAATGGTTGATTGTGGAGAAATTTTATACTAATACTACGCTGACATTAATAAACGAGAACTAATAAAATAATAAAGAGAATTAATAAAGAGAATTAATAAAAGAGAGAAGAAAGGAGGAAATAGTAAGAGAGCCAAGAGAATAAAAGAAGGAGCAGAAAGAAAGCCATGGATCAAACGATTCGCAGTAACAAAATGTAAGTGAAGAGCTACCCTTGGCAAAATAAAACTCTAAAAAATTTGGTATTGATTGAAATATACAGAACAAAAAAATGTTTACGCGGATTCTCAGAATATTAAAATGTGTTTATTTTGAAGTTTGTTATTAGCGCATAAATTTAGCATAGTTTTAGAAATAGGAATTGAAATCTTTCAAAAAGCTGTGCAGATTTATGGAATGATGTACTGTCTTGTTAAGAAGAAATTAAACATAAATGAGAATTCTAAGGCCACTATTGAAAAAATATAGAATTTTTTCACTTTTCCAGAGAATCGTGGTCTCGCTTTTGAACATCCGTATTCCTTAGTAACTGAACATTGAAAGGGGGGTCATTCATATTAAACTTTAAAATCTAGTGCTCTTTTTAAGTAATAAAAGAGATTATGTCACAAAAAATTCACATTGTTGTATTTTGAACAACAAAAATTCTCTTCCCTTTGAGCAACAACTCTGAGAACAATTGAAAAACTGTGTAAGGGACGTGCCGAGGGGGAAGAGCGCACCTTTTCCCGAATGTCCTAGATTTTCTTGAACTACTGGGCTTTTCTTATTCAAATGCCTTGTAATTTTTTTTTGTTATTTGGCTTCCCCACACTTGGAATTTTTTTTCCTTAGTGGCCCCAAAAAACCTCCCGTGCTGCTGTAGCACTTGGAGTAGAATGTATGCTGAAAAAGATTTTCATCAAAGACGGCCATTTTAGGTATACGAGTGTTTATGACAATAACAAGTTCTGAAGGTTTCATCATAATCCATGATCAAGACTTCTGATTTTTGCTGCTGGTTCTTTGCGATTGCAGACGAGAATCTTTTTCTCAATAAAAATTCTTGTTTTGATTATCCAAATATCAATCTGGACAGTAGGATCATCAAAGAAAACTGAATTTGGTAGTCTGGATTGTAGCGAAAAATGTAACTTTTCCAATCTGGATTGTAAATCGAGAATCTAGATTGTCACAGAAAAAGGCCTCTGGACGTCCCATAAGATCTCAATCCGAAAAGCAGAATGTTTTCGCTACTAAGAAGTATCTTAAGAAGATTCTTAAGAAGAATCTTATCACTATTATATTCCTACAGATGTTCCACTTTAACCAGTGTTGTCAACGGCTGTACTGTTTAGGTAGTTTTCTAAGTGATTGTCTATTGAATTGTTCAAATCCGCGTGTATTTCAAGACAAATTTTGTAGCAAAAAGTGCAGTTCTCGCTTGAAAAATTGTATAATTGGTGGACATTTCCACTTTAATTCCTCAGCCATCTTATACCAAGCACGTGGTAATTCTGGTCCTAACACATATTGTAAATTTAGCCATAATAAATGTGACAAATTTCACACAGATGTTGATAATAGGAATAACAGAGTTTTTCTAAATACTATCTAAATACTAATCTTTCTCTGTATTAAATAAAAAAAACAAGTTTTTTAAACTGAAAGTAAGGAGCGACATTAAAACTTAAAACAAACAGAAATTATTCCGTATATGAAAGGGACTGTGCCCGCTGCAATGCCACGCTTTTTTAGCTAAAGTTTTTTTTTTTTTATAAAAAAAAATTTGTGTTAAAGATTCAAACATTAGATTAAAGATCTATGAGTTTTGTATGGGATCTCCCCTTTAAAATACCGAAAAATTTATTTTAGGTTTAAGTTTTATTGTCGCTCCTTACTTTCAGTTTAAAAAACTTATTTTTTTTATATTTAATTTCTGATCGTTTTTTAGTTAATGCAGCTTTGATTTTGGCTCGCCGTCATTGAATAAGTAAACAAAATTTGCATAAAAATTTTACTTTACTTTTTCTAAATTTGGTTCTGACGTGATTTACAAATTACCTTACGTAACGAACTTCTATATTCGTATATTTTTCTTCTGGCAAAAAATACAAAGTTGTAGATTTTTGCAGATATGAGCTCGAAACCTATGTAATAGGGTTTTCTGATACGCTGAATCTGACGGTGTGATTTTCATTAAAATTCTTTCACTTGTAGGGGATGTTTCCCCCCTCTTTAAAAAATCAGGTAAATTTTCTCAGGCTCGTAGCCTTTGATGAGTAATATTAAATTTAACAAAATTTATATATTTAGAATCAGGATTATAGGCCCATTCTTTTGATACATTTATTGACATCAAAATTCCGTTTTTAAAATTTTCGATTTCTATTGAACCGTATCGCTTGTTTTTTTTATTTTTTTTTTATTACGTATATGAGGGGTTTTCCCCTTAGTCAATACCCCGCTCTTTTCGTTAAACGTCAAACAAATTTTTAATTCACAAACCCCTGAATCCCAAAGGCCGTTTAATTAGAATAGATAGCTCTTTTGAAAGCACTAAAAAAAAAACTGGAGCGTAAAGAGCGAGGTATTGACATGGGGGAGAAGCCCCTCATATAGGTAATAGTTTCTGTTCGTTTTAAGTTCTAATGTTGCTTCTTACTTTCAGTTGAAAAAACTTGTTTTTTTTAAATTTAATTTCTGATCGTTTTTTAAATAATGCTTGGAAATCCGGCGCCCCCTTCATAGAAATGTCCCTTACCCCCAAGAAACATCCTCCCCGGAAAGATTCTCCATGGTAACCCCCTCCTCCAGCCCCCCCCCCCCCACCAGAAAAAAACCCTTCCAGAAAATGCCTGTATACTTCCCAATAACCAATACAATATGAAGCAATGGGCAAAGTTCATAACTTGTAGCCCTTCCCCTGGGGTCTGGGGGGGTTAAATCATCCTAAAAGACATATTTAATAGATTTTAGATTGTGCTGAACAAAATGGATATCTCAAAATTTTAATCGGGTGACTTTGAGAAACAAATGAGCGTGGGAGGGGGCCTAGTTGGCCTCCATTTTTTTCGGTCACTTAAAAAGGGCACTAGAACTTTTAATTTCCGTTCCAATGAGCCCTCCTATGATATTCTAGGACCACTGGGTCAATACGATTACCCCTGGGGAAAAGAAAAAAAAAACACAAAAAAAACAACAGAAAAACAAATAAACACGCATCCTTGATCTTTCTTCTGGCAAAAAATAGAAAATTCCACATTTTTGTAGATAGCAGCTTGAAACCTCTACAGTAGGGTTCTCTAATACGTTGAATGTGATGGTGTGATTTTTCATTAAGGTTCTATAACTTTTAGGGGGTCTTTACCCCTTTTTTCGAAAATCAACCAAATTTTCTCAGGCGCGTAACTTTTAATGGGTAAGATTAAACTTGATGATATATATATATTTGAAATCAGAATTAAAATTTGATTCTTTTGATGTATCTATTGGTATCAAAATTCCATTTTTTAGAGTTTCAGTTACCATTGAGCCGGGTCGCTCCTTACTTACGGTTCGTTACCACGAACTGTTTGAAAAGGTATTGCAATGATTCTCGTTTCAAAAGACATCGTTATACGACATTGAATTTCAGACTGGTTTAACCTTCTGTTGGCTTAAAGAGGTCTTTGGTATATAATAGTCCATTACTTTGTAGGCTCTCCTCAAAATTGGAAGATCTGCTTCCGCACATCTAGTTTAGGTGTCGATCTTTGTCAACAAAAATGAAACAGCTTTTACTTTTCTGAATAACCTTAAACTCCAGCTAATGATAACTTCTCCCCGTTTTGTTCCTGTTCTCTAGCCGTACATCAACAGAGAAGCCCTGAAAAAATCAGCGGAATTTTGAAATAAGCAAAATGTTCAGCTTTAGCAAATCTTGTGCGGCGCAGAAAGAAAAAGTCTGTAAGGGCCGGACCATCCCAAAGACTATAGTAGTTAGAAGAAGAAGCTATTAATCCAAGAGTTGTACTCTATAATTATAAAAACGGAAAAAACGTAAAAGTTTGACACTGCATCTAGGTATAATCAAATTGATGTTCCTACATCAACCCCGCCTACACTAATTGGGCTGTTCATGTTGTCTGTGAGCTAAGTGGGATATTTCGATTGTCAAACACAATGTGGAAAATGGATTTTGACTATAATTGATTGCTTAGTTTTCTACTGACGATTAAAAGATATCTACCTTAATTAATGTCTTTATTAAGATTTTCCAATACATTAAAAAAAATCCAATTTAATTAATTGTTGGAAGAAATGAAGAGGGAGATAAAAGGGGTATTACAACTAAGATCATGTTGCATATGCCTGTGTTTGATATTCAACAATTAATATTGATAATTAGCTATTTTTGTTGCACCTAACAGTTTTATTATAGACACATTTTTAAATGATTTGTGTCTACATTTTAAGAGGAATACTGAAAAGTAGTTGCTAACTAGTGCCTTTAGATGTAACGCTAATAGCAGCATAACCTTTAATTACTTGTTCTTAATCTTATTTCTCGTAAGAGCGAACCTACTCCAAAAAAAACCTGCGCCTTTGAACATCAGTGGTGAATTTTGTTGCCAGGAATCTTGCCTCAAGTTCTACGGAGAAGTGCTCCAAGAAAACCCAACCTAAAAAAATTTACGCTAAACTTGCTGTAAAGGAAAACTCCACCCTTTAATGATTAACCTTAAAGATTGTTTATAATAGCTTCTCTGCTTTAAAATCTATAAAAATAAAACACTTGACTTTTCTTCCCTATGGTGACCCTTTCACAAAAAAATCTCTCGAATCTGTCCATTCCCTGGTCACTTAAAGCAATCCCTTCCAAATAAAATGACCAGGGAACAAATATAGTGCATGGGGCATACTACGCTCTTTACTTAAAGTTAGTCCGTTGACTGTGAAAGGTGGAATGTGTATTGCGATCCTTATATCTGAATTATGGTGTGTTACTGAGTTTTGGGTAAATTAACAATAGAAGGGAAATATTTAGCAAATTCATTTAGACAAGAATCACTGCCCATCAAATATAAAAGAGGTGCTACTTATAAGTAGACAAAAAATTGACCTCAGAAAATCTGCCAAGTTTTCCAAGGGAAAGGGATGAGTTTTTGAAAATATTATCCAGGGTGTATATGATTTGTTCATAATGTGGTCTCACCCAAAAAGTAATTTGATAGCATAACGCAAAAATTGCGAGTTGGGAAAAATTATCGTGGTGGATAGTAAATTGTCGGGTAGTACTTTGCTGGGCACCGGTTCCCTGGCACCTTTTCAAGGCACTTTTGAGGTTCAGTGAGCTGGATCAAGGCTAGACGCTTTTGACAATCGGTCAACTGTATCAAGGGTCTGACGCTCTCGAATGTCACTGTACTCTCTAGCCTTGAAAGATAATAGCGCAATGAATTCTTAAGTAGTATAGATATAACAGTTTCAGGAGGGCAGGTAGCCAGTTTAGCTATAACAGTTTCAGGAGAGCAGGTAGCCAGTGTAGCTATAACAGTTTCAGGAGGGCAGGTAGCCAATGTAGCTATAACAGTTTCAGGAGGGCAGGTAGCCAGTGTAACTGTAACAGTTTCAGGAGGGCAGATAGCCAATGTAGCTATAACAGTTTCAAGCGCACAGTCCCACCAGATAGCTTTAATATATACAAGCGCACAGTCCCACCATATAGCTATAATGATAAGTAGCGGATATTACACCCGCCAATACAAGCAGACAGTACAATGACCGGATTCAACTACCGTGAAAATTCGTGCTGATCTCTGTTCAAAGTGCGTGATGTTTTCATGGTAGTGATTCGTTTCCTTTATACTGTAGTAATTTCCTATCTGTCTGCTACCTTTAATTGTTAGGTGTGGTTGATTTATGCCTGGTATGATGTTATGAAATTCTGTCTGTAAATTAATTTGTTAGGTATGGATGTTTTATTGTATGAATATATGGATTTTTAATTTTAATAGTTTTTTTTTATTGATGTCATTTTATTGTACTCTAATGATGATATTTTCTTTCCGAATGATACGATTTTTTACATTCTAAGTATGTTTCCATTGATTTATATGAAATTTGTGTATGATGTAGGAATCGAACGTGAGACCCGTGATTTCCAAAGGTAAAAGAACGACAAGTTAATCGACTGAACCAACAAGCCTTTGAACATATTATGATTTTAGAAATACATCCAATGTATTGTTTCTGGGACATTGCCCAACTGATGTTAAGCGTCACAATATCGTAACAGGTTCATTCCAGTGAACTGGAACAAGTTCAAGCACATTCGATTTATCAATTGCATTTTTTGATAGGTGTTAAAAGTGACCTGTTTCAGGGCATTTTTATGGCATCGTCGTGAGAATATGCATACCACGATGATTTGAGATGCATACTAGACAAACAATTTCTACTGATACTTGGGCCCCAAGTCCTACCCCTATCACTCAACCCTATCCCTTCACCCTCCCTCCAAAACCTCCCCCTCCTCCCTCCCACCAACCCCCCCCCCCCCAACTTTTTTTTTAAACTTTTTTTTAGCTTTTTTTTGTAACTTTTTTTTAAACTTTTTTTAAACTTTTTTTAAACTTTTTTAAACTTTTTTTTAAAACCAACAAAGAGAAAAAGCTCTAAAAAAAACAAACAAACGAGACTGTGCCAAGTAGAGAGAAAAGAAAACAACAGAAACAAAACAACGCGGATATTTTGCATGTATACAAACAAGGCGTCTTCAGCACAAAAGACACACAAGAATAACAAGATAAAAAAAAACAAGATAAAACTAAAAACCAATAAAACCACCACCAAAAAAAACAAAAAAAAAACAAAAATGTACAAACGGCGCAAACTGATCCACGCAGGGACAGGATGCTAATGTAGAGTTACTTCAGTGAGGACACCAGAGTAACTGAGGAAAAATAAAAAACTGTAAATTACTTTAATTATTCAGTTGCGAAATAATCCTTTTGTTAGCTATTACTGAAGCAAACCGTTTTGGTCTAGCAGGTAAAATAGTCCCCTGGTGATTATTTAAAATCTTTACTCCCTTATTGACTGTTGATTCACTCTTTAGAAGGTTATCATAAATTGGGTCAATATTTAAATTACCCGTGTCCCTATTTATGGAAAGGTTAGCAAACATATGTTTTTTAATTTCTATGGCTTCCCTGGCCCATTGGGTGTACCCCTTATCATTAGAAATAGCCAAGGCTTCATCAAATTTTACAAAATGATCTGGTTGAAGCCAAATATGCTCTGCTAAAGCTGAAACGAAATTTTCTGGAGGCTTGCTTAATTGTAGGGTTTTTTCTATTGAATTTCGGTGTTCAATAAACCTTTCAACAAATTGTTGGTGAGTTCAAGAAGTTCATTTTGAATTTCTTTCGTGAAATGCAAGAGTCGGGATATTTCAATAGTGTTTTATCGTGGTTTACCATGTCACAGTTACATTCTCTTGATTTTTCAAAGTTCATTTTGAATTTCTTTCATTGAAATGCAAGAGTTGGAATATTTCAGTAGTGTTTTGTCGTGGTTTACCTTGTCACAGTTACATTCTCTTAATTTTTCAAAGCTCATTTTGAATTTCTTTCGTTGAAATGCAAGAGTTGGAATATTTCAGTTGTGTTTTGTTGTGGTTTACCTTATCATAGTTTCATTCTCATGATTTTTCAAAGTTCATTTTGAATTTCTTTCATTGAAATGCAGGAGTTGGATTATTTCAGTAGTGTTTTGTTGTGGTTTAGCTTGTCACACTTACATTCTCTTGATTTTTCAAAGTTCATTTTGAATTTCTTTCATTGAAATGCAAGAGCTGGAATATTTCAGTAGTGTTTTGTCATGGTTTACCTTGTCACAGTTACATTCTCTTACTTTTTCAAAGTTCATTTTGAATTTCTTTCGTTGAAATGCAAGAGTTGGAATATTTTAGTAGTGTTTTGTTGTGGTTCACCTTGTCACAGTTACATTCTCTTGATTTTTCAAAGTTCATTTTGAATTTCTTTCGTTGAAAGGCAAGAGTTGGAATATTTCATTAGTGTCTTGTCGTGGTTTTCCTTGTCACAGTTACATTCTCTTGATTTTTCAAAGTTCATTTTGAATTTCTTTAGTTGAAATGCAAGAGTTGGAATATTTCAATAGTGTTTTGTTGTGCTTTACCTTGCCACAGTTACATTCTCTTGATTTTTCAAAGCTCATTTTGAATTTATTTCATTGAAATGCGACAGTTGGAATATTTCGGTAGTTTTTTGTCGTGGTTTACCTTGTCACAGTTACATTCTATGGATTTTTCAAAGTTCAATTTGAATTTCTTTCGTTGAAATACAAGAATTGGAATATTTCAGTAGTGTTTTTGTCGTGGTTTACCTTGTCACAGTTACATTCTCTTGATTTTTCAAAGTTCATTTTTGGATTTCTTTCGTTGAAATGTGAGAGTTGGAAAATTTCAGTAGTGTTTTGTTATGGTTTACCTTGTCACAGTGACATTCTCTTGAATTTTCAAAGTTCATTTTGAATTTCTTTCGTTGAAATGCTAGAGTTGGAATATTTCAGTAGTGTTTTGTCGTGTTTTACCGTGTCACAGTTACATTCTCTTGATTTTTCTAAGTTCATAGTGGATTTGTTTCATTGAAATGTGTTTTGTTGTGCTTTACCTTGTCAAAGTTACATTCTCTTAATTTTTCAAAGATCATTTTGAATTTCTTTCGTTGAAATGCAAGAGTTGGAATATTTCAGTAGTGTTTTGTTGTGCTTTATCTTGTCACAGTTACATTCTCTTGATTTTTCAAAGTTCATTTTGAATTTCTTTCATTGAAATGCAAGAGTTGGAATATTTCAGTAGTGTCTTGTCGTGGTTTTCCTTGTCACAGTTACTTTCTCTTAATTTTTCAAAGTTAATTTGGAATTTCTTTCGTTGAAATGCAAGAGTTGGAATATTTCAGTAGTGTTTTGTTGTGCTTTACCTTGTCACAGTTACATTCTCTTGATTTTTTAAAGTTCATTTTGAATTTCTTTCATTGAAATGCAAGAGTTGAAATATTTTAGTAGTGTGTTGTTCTGATTTACCTTGTCACAGTTACATTCTCTTGATTTTTCAAAGTTCATTTTGGATTTCTTTCGTTGAAATGCAAGAGTTGGAATATTTCAGTAGTGTTTTTGTCGTGGTTTACCATGTCACAGTTACATTCTCTTGATTTTTCAAAGTTCATTTTTGGATTTCTTTCGTTGAAATGCAAGAGTTGTAATATTTTAGTAGTGTTTTGTTATGGTTTACCTTGTCACAGTGACATTCTCTTGATTTTTCAAAGTTCATCTTGAATTTCTTTCGTTGAAATGCAAGAGTTGGAATATTTCAGTAGTGTTTTGTCGTGGTTTACCGTGTCACAGTTACATTCTCTTGATTTTTCAAAGTTCATTGTGGATTTCTTTCATTGAAATGTGTTTTGTTGTGCTTTACCTTGTCACAGTTACATTCTCTTGATTTTTCAAAGTTCATTTGGGATTTCTTTTGTTGAAATGCAAGAGTTGGAATATTTCAGTAGTGTTTTGTTATGCTTTACCTTGTCACAGTTACATTCTCTTGATTTTTCAAAGTTCATTTTGAATTTCTTTCGTTGAAATGCAGGAGTCGGAATATTTCAGTAGTGTTTTGTTGTGCTCTACCGTATCACAGTTACATTCTCTTGATTTTTCAAAGTTCATTTTGGATTTCTTTCATAAAATGCAAGAGTTGGAATATTTCAGTAGTGTTTTGTCTTGGTTTACCTTGTCACAGTGACATTCTCTTGATTTTTCAAAGTTCATTTTGGGTTTCTTTCATTGAAATGCAAGAGTTGGAATATTTCAGTAGTGTTTTGTTATGGTTTACCTTGTCACAGTTGCATTCTCTTGATTTTTCAAAGTTCATTTTGGATTTCTTTCCTTGAAATGCAAGAGTTGGAATATATCAGTAGTGTTTTGTTGTGGTTACCTTGTCACAGTTAGATTCTCTTGATTTTTAAAAGTAAATTTTGGGTTTCTTTTGTTGAAATGCAAAAGTTGGAATATTTCAGTAGTGTTTTAGTATGGTTTACCTTGTCACATTTACATTTTCTTGATTTTTCAAAGTTCATTTTGGATTTCTACATTCTCTTTGATTTTTCAAAGTTCATTTTGAATTTCTTTCGTGAAATGCAAGAATTTGAATATTTCAGTAGTATTTTGTTGTGCTTTACCTTGTCACTGTTACATTCTCTTGATTTTTAAAAGTTCATTTTGGATTTCTCTCGTTGCAATGCAAGAGTTGGAATATTTCAGTAGTGTTTTGTTGTGTTTATCTTGTCACAGTTACATTCTCTTGATTGTTCAAAGTTCATTTTGAATTTCTTTCGTGAAATGCAAGAGTTGGAATATTTCAGTAGTGTCTTGTTGTGCTTTACCTTGTCACAGTTACATTCTCTAGATTTTTCAAAATTCATTTTGGATTTCTTTCGTTGAAATGCAAGAGTTGGAATATAAACACCCGCCCGGACTAAGAGTGGTCAGACACACATTCATAGTGAGAGAGATATCCACCAAAAAGTTGGGTTGATCTTGGTTCACTTAGATTGGCGCGCCACTGACCACTCTTAGTCCCGGCGGGTGTTTATATTCCAACTCTTGCATTTCAACGAAAGAAATCCAAAAATGAACTTTGAAAAATCAAGAGAATGTAACTCTGACAAGGTAAACCACGACAAAAACACTACTGAAATATTCCAACTCTTGCATTTCAACGAAAGAAATCCAAAATGAACTTTGAAAAATCAAGAGAATTTGACTGTGACAAGGTAAACCACGACAAAACACTACTGAAATATTCCAACTTTTGCATTTCAATGAAAGAAATTCAAAATAAACTTTGAAAAATCAAGAGAATGTAACTGTGGCAAGGTAAAGCACAACAAAACACTACTGAAATATTCCAACTCTTGTATTTCAACGAAAGAAATTCAAAATGAACTTTGAAAAATCAAGAGCATGTAACTGTGACATGGTAAACCATGACAAAACACTACTGAAATATTCCAACTCTTGCATTTCAATGAAAGAAATCCAAAATGAATTTTTAAAAATCAAGAGAATGTAACTATGACTAGGTAAACCATAACAATACACTACTGAAATATTCTATCTCTTGCATTTCAACGAAAAAAATCAAAAATGAACTTTGAAAAATCAAGAGAATGTAACTGTGACAAGGTGAACCACGACAAAACACTACTGAAATATTCCAACTCTTGCATTTCAAGGAAAAATTCCAAAATGAACTTTGAAAAATCAAGAGAATGTAACTATGACAAGGTAAACCACGACAAAACACTACTGATATATTCCAACTCTTGCATTTCAAGGAAAGATATCCAAAATGAACTTTGAAAAATCAGGAGAATGTAACTGTGACAAGGTAAACCACGACAAAACACTAAAAAAAAAGTCAAAAAAAGTTAAAAAAAAGTTAAAAGAAAGTTAAAAAAAAAATAGATAAAAAAGTTGGGAAGGGGGGGGGTTGGTGGGAGGGAGGAGGGGGAGGGGTTGGAGGGAGGGTGGAGGGATAGGGCTGAGGGATAGGGGTAGGACTTTTGGGCCCAAGTATCAGTAGAAATTGTTTTTCTAGTATGCATCTCAAATCATCGTGGTATGCATATTCTCACGACGATGATATAAAAATGCCCCGAAACAGGTCACTTTGAACACCTATCAAAAAATACAATTGATAAATCGAATGTGCTTGAACTTGTTCCAGTTCAACGGAATGAACCTGTTACGATATTGTGACGCTTAACATCAGTTGGGCAATGTCCCAGAAACAATACATTGGATGTATATCTAAAATCATAATATTTTCAATGGCTTGTTGGTTCAGTCGATTAACGTGTCGTTCTTTTACCTTAGGAAATCACGGGTCTCACGTTCAATTCTTACATCAAACACAAATTTCATATAAATAAATGGGAAGATGCTCAGAATGTAAAAAATCGTACCATTGGAAAAGAAAAATATCATCATTAGAGTACAATAAAATGACATCAATAAAAAAAAATATTAAAATTAAAAATCCATATATTCATACAATAGAACATCCATACCTAACAAATTAATTTACAGACAGAATTTCATAACATCATACCAGGCATGAATCAACCATACCTAACAATTAAAGGTAGCAGACAGATAGGAAATTACTATAGTAGAAAGGAAACAAATCACTACCATGAAAACATCACGCACTTTGAACAGAGATCAGCACGAATTTTCACGGTAGTTGAATCAGGTCATTGTATTGTCTGCTTGTATTGGCGGGTGTACTATCCACTACTTATAATTATAGCTATATGGTGGGACTGTGCGCTTGTATATATTAAAGCTATCTGGTGGGACTGTGCGCTTGAAACTGTTATAGCTACATTGGCTATCTGCCCTCCTGAAACTGTTACAGCTACACTGGCTACCTGCCCTCCTGAAACTGTTATAGCTACACTGGCTACCTGCCCTCCTGAAACTGTTATAGCTACACTGGCTACCTGCCCTCCTGAAACTGTTATAGCTATACTGGCAACCTGCCCTCCTGAAACTGTTATATCTATACTACTTTTTTACACAACCGATATCCTTAGCCTTGAGCGTGGATATAAATAACTTGATGGAGAGTTAATACCACAGTACTAAATAAACATTTGACTTACTTACGTTGGTCCAAGTTCGAAAAAACACGTTTGAACAGCGATTGAATTGTAAACAGTTATGTCTAGTAAGAGAAGTTACGATATGGATACGGATTCTGATGTACCATTGGAACAGATTAGTGATCCAAGTTTTTTCTCATATGCTTAGTGGAAGGGGCTGATTTATCGAAACACATTTACAAACCCTTTAGTATCAAATTGCCGGTAACTGTACATCATAAATCATCTTTCATTTAAAAAACTCCTCTTCCTACTGGTTACTCTCGAACCTTTCAATTAAATTCGTGAAATATTTTTGAACCTGGACCTTCAGGGCACGGCAAAGAGCAACATCATAACTGAAAAAATGCATAAACACTGTCTTTGAGTGGCTTGCAAGCTTAGCCCTTGAGGCGAATCTTACTTATTTTTGATTGGACTTAAAATTTCAATGCCATGTAAGATATTGCAAAATTTCGCAAAATTTCAATGCCATACAAGCCATGCATGATAATATCAAAAACTTGCCAAGTGTCTCCAAATCTTGTGTGGTATAATACAAATCTATTCTGAAATTATCAAACACCTTACATTGCGGTATTAATGTGTCAAATGATATTACCAAATCTCGATATATATTACAAAATCTTGTCTTGCATTATGAAAGACTTGCAAGATATTTTGGGTATCCTCTATGGTATTACATACGTCTTGCAAGTTATTAAAAAAATCATCCATGGTATTATCAAAGACCTGCCAAGTGTTTCAAAAGCTTGCATGGCATAATCAAGATCTTGTGTGAAACTATCAAACACGTTGTATTGTATTATTAATTTAATACATGATATTACCAAATCTTGCTAGATATTTCATAATCTTGTCTTGATTATCGGAGTCTTGAAAGATATAATCAAAGTATTGCATGTTATTACGAGTGTCCTCTCTGGTATTACCTAATTTTTGCAATTTATTAACAAAATCATGCATGGTATTATCAAAATCTTGCCAAGTGCTTTCAGATCTTGTGTGGTATAATCAAGATCTTGTCTGAAATTATCAAACACCTTGCATTGCAGTATTGATGTTTTACATGATATTACATAATCTTTCTAGATACTACATAATCTTGTCTTGTATTATCAAATTCTTGCAAGATATTATCAAAGTCTGCTAAGATATGATAAGTATCTTCTCTGGTATTGTCTAAGTCTTGCGGGTTATTAACAAAATCATGCATTATATTGTCAAAATCTTGCCAAGTGTCTCCAAATCTTGTAAGGTATAATCAAAATCTTGTCTGAAATTATCAAACAACTTACATTGTGGTGTTAATGTCTTACATGATATTACCATATCTTGATAGAAATTACAAAATCTTGTCTTGTATTATCAAAGTCTTGCAAGATAATTTGAGTATCCTCTACGGTATTACCTAAGTCTTGCAAGTTATTAACAAAATCATGCATGGTATTATCAAAATCTTGCCAAGTGCTTCCAAATCTTGTTTGGTATTATCAAGATCTTGTCTGAAACAATCAAACACCTTGCATTGCAGCATTAAAGTATTACATGATATTACCAAATCTTAGTAGATATTACATAATATAGTCTTGTATTATTAAAGTCTTTCATGATATGATGAGTATTCTCTCTGGTATTGCCTAAAAGTCGCAAGTTATTAACAAAATCATGCATTATATCGTCAAAATTTAGCCAAGTGTCTCCAAATCTTGTGTGGTATAATCGAAATCTTGTCTGAAATTATCGAACATCTCATATAACAGTATTAATTTGTTGCATGATATTACTAAATTATGCTAGATATTACAAAATCTTGTCTTGAATTATGAAAGTCTTGCAAGATATTTTGAGTACTCTCTATGGTATTACCTAAGTCTTGCATATTATTAACAAAATCCTGCAAAGTATCTTCAAAATATTGTCAAATGTTAACAAATCTTGCGTGGTATAATTAAAATCTTTACTGAAATTATAAAACACCTGACATAGTATTATTAATGTCTTACAAGATATTACCAAATTTTGCTAGGTATTACAAAATTTTCTCTTGCATTATCAAAGTCTTATGACATATTATGAGTATACTCTCTGGTATTACCTAAGTCTTGCAAGCTATTAATACAATCCTGCATGATATTATCCACATCTTGTCAAGTGTTTCAAAATCTTGTGTGGATAAATAAAAGTTCAAATTGGGATATCATCCTTTTAATAAACATCGTATAAACAGTGGTAGAATTTCAGAAAAAATGCTAGATATTACGATCATATGTGCAGTGACCGTCAACAGTAGTAAAATTGATGTCGATAAAACTACTTATCGTCATGGAGAGGCAGTGTGGTCTCCGAAATTATCTAAATCTTGTGTGGTGTAATCAAAATATTGTCTGAAATTATCAAACACCTTACACTGCGGTATTAATGTCTTATATTACATTACCAAATCTTGATAGGTGTTAAAAAATCTTGTCTTGTATTATCAAAGTCTTGTATAGGTATAGGTCTTGTCAGGTATAGTCTTGTATTATCAAAGTCTTACAAGATAATCTGAGTATCCTCTACGGTATTACCTAAGTCTTGGAAGTTATTAACGAAATCGTGCATGGTATTATCAAAATTTGGCTGATATGATGAGTAATCTCTCTGGTATTGCCTAAAAGTCGCAAGTTATTAACAAACACCTTGCATTGCAGCATTAAAGTATTACATGATATTACCAAATCTTAGTAGATATTACATAATATAGTCTTGTATTATTAAAGTCTTTCATGATATGATGAGTATTCTCGCTGGTATTGCCTAAAAGTCTTAAGTTATTAACAAAATCATGCATTATATTGTCAAAATCTTACCAAGTGTTTCAAAATCTTGTGTGGTATAATCGAAATCTTGTCTGAAATTATCAAACACCTTACATTGCGGTATTAATGTCTTGCATGATATTACCAAATCTTGATATATATTACAAAATCTTGTCTTGCATATACCAAATCTTGATAGGTGTTACAAATTCTCGTCTTGCAAGTTAATTTGAGTATCTTCTACGGTATTACCTAAGTCTTGCAAGTTATAAACAAGATCATAAATGGTATTATCAAAATCTTTCCAAGTGTTTCCAAATCTTGTCCGGTATAATTAAGGTCTTCTCTGAATTATCAAACACCTTGCATTGCAGTATTAACGTATTACATGATATTACCAAATCTTGCTAGATATTACATAATCTTGTCTTGTATGATAAAAGTCTTGCAAGGTATTAGCAAAGTCTCTCAAGATGTTATGAGTATCCTCTCTGGTATTACCTAAGTCTTGCAAGTTATTAACAAAATTATGCATGGTATTATCAAAATCTTGCCAAGTGTCACCAAATCTTTTGTGGTATAATCAGAATCTTTTTTAAAACTATCAAACCCTTTACATTGCAGTATTAATGTCTTACATGATATTACTAAATCTTGATAGATATTACAAAATCTTGCCTTGCATTATCAAATTCTTGCAAGATATTTTGAGTATCCTCTATGGTATTACCTAAGTCTTAAAAGTTATTAACAAAATCATGCATGGCATTATCAAAATCTTGCCAAGTGTTTCCAAACCTTGCGTGGTATAATCAAAATATTGTCTGAAGTTAGCAAACACCTTACATTGCATTATTAATGTCTTACAAGATATTACCAAGTCTTGCTAGATATTAAAAAATCTTGTCTTGCATTATCAAAGTCCTACGAGGTATTATGAGTATCCTTTCTGGTATTACCCAAGTCTTGCAAGTTATTAACAAAATGATGAATGGTTTTATCAAAATCTTGTCAAAGGTTTCCAAATATTTTTTTATATAATCAAAATCTTGTCTGAAATTATCAAACTCATAACATTACAGTTTTTATGTCTTGCATGGCTTTACCAAATCTTGCTAGGTATTACAAAATCTTGTCTTACATTATGAAAGTCTTGCAATATAATATGAGTATCCTCTCTTGTATTACGTAAGTCATGCAAATTATTAACAAAATCATGCATGGTATTACCAAAATCTTGTCATGTGCTTCCAAATCTTGTGTGATATAATCAAAATCTTATTTTAAACTATCAAACACCTTATCTTACGGTATTAATGTATTATATGATATTACCATATCATGCTAGGTGTTACAGAATCTTGTCTTGCATTATCGACGTCTTCCAAGATATTTTGAGTATCCTCTAAAGTATTGCCTAAGTCTTGCTAGGTATTAGAAAATCTTATCTTGTATTATCAAGGTCTTGCATGATTTTATTCCCGCATCAACTCCTTGAACAAAAGGACATGTTTCTAAGTGTCTCCTATGTCCCATGTATTTCAGACTCAAGTACACCACTAATGAGGCTGGTAGTAGTGTCTGTGTCAGACTGAATTTCGATAAATTCCCCCTTAATATGTCTCTGACTCCAAAGAGAATCCGGTTCATCTCTCTATCTCTTAGACTTTGGTAAAAACCTTAAACACATATTACAGACTCTCGTACGCTACTTGTGAACCTGGTTATATTGTGTGTGTCTGAAAATTCCTGTTCTTGCATTTCTAACTTTTGAAACCGTCTCAAAGTTAAAAAAACGTTACGAAGAAAGAATGTCTTGAAGTAAAAAAAAAACACTCGAAGTAAAAAAACGTCTCAAAGTTAAAACAAAACGTCACAAAGAAATGAAAATATCTCGAAATAAAAAAAAACTTGAAGTTCAAATAAGACTTCTCGAAGTTTTAAAGAAAAACATCTCGAAGAAAAACAACGTCTCGAAGTAAAAAAATGTCTCAAAGAAAATCGAATAACGTCACAAAGAAAAAACAACGTCACGAAGTGTAAAAAACGTCGCAAATAAAAAACTCCTCGAAGTAAAAACAAAAAACATATCAAAGTTAAAAAAAACATACTACGAAGAAATTATAACGTCTCGACGAAAAAAAAACATTTCTAAGGAAAAGAAACGTCTGGAAGTTAAAAAAAATCTCGCAGTTAAAGAAAAACTTCACCAAGAAAAACATCTCGAATTTAACAAGCGAAGGCTATTAATTCAAATGGTTTTACGACTCCTTTCAACTTTTTTTTATGTTTTAAAATGACATGAAATATACTTAAAACAAAAATAACATCTAATAGTTTCGAATTACAAAATGAGCATAATATAGATGTGTTAGTCATCATTTTTACTACTAAAAAAATAATGTTCGTTGTAGCACTTTTCTTTTTTTGGACTTGAAAATTATTCAACTTTTATTTTTTATTGTCTTATTTATGTGGCTGTATCAATGGTACTCTATGTCTGCTCACTGACACTAAGTGGCTGTTCCAGTGGTACTCTATGGTTGGCTATCCACACTACCTAGTTTATTTTATATATTAAATTAGTATTTTTCGTACATTGGAAGGATAAACACTTGTATCATATTTTTTTGTAAGAGTTAAGATGAAAAATTCGAAGAAACTTTGTGCACATGATAAAATCATCATTGCGTTGAATGCTAACAAGGAGAAATATTTGAACTACGAAACACGTATTAATGAGGATCTTATTGGAAATGTATGCGTACGTTATCTTGACAATGAGGAACTAAATTCCTTCGGAATACGCAAGAATTTCCATCGTGCAAATGGCGGATATGCGAGAGTATCATTTACAGAGTAGTTAGTGCTCAAAGAGAATGCAAACATGAAAAAAGTCTTCGATGATGGTGGACAATTTCTTGCTACTCTTAGTGGTAACACGTTATCTGTTGATAAATCCTATCTTCATCTTTCCGATATTAACATTCTAAGGAAGATAGGAAGAAGATAGGCAGACTGCTGCACTAATGTCATTCACAATATCTTGTCTGCGTGCCAAAATTGTTACCTCTGTAAAAATAATATGATAATAGACAGTGAAATCACAGACAAAATATAAAAGGTATTGGCAGACAATATCACAAAGAATATAAAGATGAATTGATGGAAAATAAAGCGCAAGTGAACATTATTACAACCGTTGGTCGCATACCAACAGGTATAGTCAATGAACCCGATAACACCAAAGAAAAAACGCATATTGAACCTAAAGTGACTCCACAGCAAAAATTGTGTATGATTCAAAATAGATTCATGATTAATCTACTGACTACGAACTAAGAGACGAGAGTAGAAGAGAAAAGAGATCATGATGAGTTATTTTTTGGAATAGATTCAGAATATCCAAAGTTGTTCAATGATATTAATAATGTATAATAGTGTATGTAACATGTTTTTTTGTTTATATTCTACATGTCATTATGTCAGTAAAAATATTTATGCATTAGTTTGTTATGTTTCCAATATTTTAGGTTGCGAAAGCAAGTCATTAGTTTAGTTTTAGTTTAGATTTTGAGTTTAGATTTTAGTTTAGAGTTTTAGTTTAGAGTTTTAGTTTAGTTTTAGTTTAGTTTTAGTTTAGAGTTTTAATTTTGGTATAAAATTTTAGTTTAGTTTTAGTGTATAGTTTTAGTTTAGCTTTAATTTTGGGTTTTAGCAAAGCCTTTGCTTAGAGTTTTAGCTTATATTTTTAGTTTTGAATTTTAGTTTAGAGTTTTTTTAGTTTTGAGTTTTAGTTTTGATTTTTAGTTTAGATTTTACAGTGGTCTACTAGAGTTTGAAATAGGTGAATTAGACTTTTAGCATAGTCTGAGAGAGGAATCGAATTCTTTTTAGACATTTAAAAGTATAAATGGCGACCAGTTTTCACCACCCAAGAGCTGCTATCTTTTCAGCTCTAGTTATAGATGGTAGCACACCCGCACAAACACAGTGACATAGTGAGAGAGACAAGTAAAAAAGTTAGGTTGATTTAGGTTTACTTATCCTGGCGCCCCACTCTACGAGAACTTAAATGAACCTAACTTTTTTCTGGTGTCTCCCTGTCTTTTTGCTTTTCTTTTTGCTTGTCTAACTTTTGCTATGTCTGTGTGTCTGAGCGGGTGTGCTACCATCAATAACTAGAGCTGAAAAGATGGCAGCACTTGGGTTAGAGATAATCGGTCACCATCTATACTTTTAAATGTCTAAAAAGAATCCTTCCTAATGTCTAAAAAGAATCCTCTTTTTTTATTCCGAAAATATTAAAGGTTGTTCTTTTTTGTTTTAAGTTTATTTCATTTCATTTTAAAACATAAAAAAAGTTGAAAGGAGACGTAAATCCTTTTGAATTCATTGCGGGGAAGAGTCATAAAACCCTTAGAATTCATTGCGGGGATGATTCGTCATGTTTTCTCTTCACATGACACATATGGCGTTTCCAGGTCATACCCAACTTTTAGCATGGTTTCTGTCACATGCCCCATATGTATTTTGTCATTGGTATAAGAGATTATTAGAAATAAAGTTCTTCATGACATTTTTTTCGAACCTCGAGATTTTTTTCTTTGTGACATTTTTTAACTTCGAGATGTTTTTCTAACTCCGTGACGTTTTTGTTTTAACTTCGATACATTATTTTTCGAGATGTTTTTCTTACGTCGACACGTTTTAGTTTCTTCGTGAGGTTTTTTTCTAACTTTGAGATGTTTCTTTTTACTTCGAGATGTTTTTTTACTTCGAGACATTTTTTCTTTGAGGCATTTTTTTTAACTTCGAGACGTTTTTTTTGTGATATTTTTTTGATTTTATTCGAGACGTTTTTTTATTTCGAGGCTTTTTTTGTTCGTGATGTCTTTTAACTTCGAAACGTCTTGTTTTAACTTCGAGGTATTATTTTACTTCAAGACGTTTTTATTTCTTCGTGACGTTTTCTTTTAACTTTTAACCTTTTTTTACTTGGAGACGTTTTTTTCTTCGTGACGTTTTAACTTTTAGACATTTTTCAAAAGATAGAAATGCAATGACAGGAATTTTCAGACACAGACACAACTACCAACTTCACAAGTAGTGTACTAGAGTCTGTAATATGTGGATAAAGTTTTTACCAAAGTCTAAGACTGAGAGATGAAGTAAATTCTTTTTAGAGTTAGAGACATATTAAGGGAGAGTTTATCAAACTTCAGTCTGACACAAACACTACTACCAGGCTCACAAGTAGTGCACTAGAGTCTGAATAGATGGGACATAGGATACACTTTGAAACATATCTTTTTGTTAAAGGAGTTGACGTGGCAATAATATCTTGCAAGACTTCGATAATGCAAGACAAGATTTTGTAATACCTAGCAAGATTTGGTAATACCATTTAAGTCATTAATACTACAGTGCAAGGGGTTTGATAATTTCAGGCAAGATTTTGATAATACCCTATTTTTATAATACCAGCCATGATTTTGTTAATAACTTGCAAGACTTAGGCAATATCATAGAGGATACTCGAAATATCTTGCAAGACTTTGACAATGCCAACCAAGATTTTGTAACACCTAGCATGATATGGTAATATAATGTAAAACATTAATACTGTAATATAAGGTGCTGATAATTTCAGACAAGATTTTGATTATATCATACAAGATTTGGAAACACTTGACAAGATTTTGATAATATCATGCATGATTTTGTTAATAATTTGCATGACTTAGGTAATACCAGAGAGGATACTTATAATATATTGCAAGACTTTGGTAATGCTAGATAAGATTTTTTAATACATAGCAAGATTTGGTAATATTATGTAGGACATTAATACTGCAATGCAAGGTATTTGACAATTTCAGACAAGATTTTGTTTATCCCAAACAACATTTGAAAACACTTGACAAGATCTTGATAATACCATGAATGATTTTTTTAATAACTTGCAAGACATAGGTAATACAAGAAAAGATTTTATAATATATATCAAAATGTGGTAATATTATGTAAGATATTAATACCGCAATGTAAGGTATTTGATAATTTCAGACAAGATTTTGATTCTACCACACAAGATTTGGAAATACTTGGCAAGATTTTGATAATATCATGCACAATTTTGTTAGTTACTTACAAGACTTAGGTAATACCAGAGAGAATACTCATAATATATTGCAAGACTTTGATAAGATTTTGCAAGACTTTGATAATGCAAGACTAGATTATGTAATATATAGTAAAATTTGGTAATATCATGTAATATATTAATACTGCAGTGCAAGGTGTTTGATAATTTCAGACAAGATTTTGATTATACCACACATGATTTGGAAACACTAGGCAAGATTTTGATAATACCATGCATGATTTTGTTAATAACTTGCAAGACGTATGTAATACCATAGAGGATACTCAAAATATCTTGCAAGACTTTCATAATTCAAGACAGGATTTTGTAATATGTATCGAGATTTGGTAATAACATTCGACACATTAATACCGGAGCATAGGGTGTTTGATAATTTCCAACAATTTTTTGATTATACAACACAAGATTTAGAACACTTGCCAAGATTTGAATAATATCATGCATGATTTTGTTGATAAGCTGCAAGACCTTGGTAATAGCAGAGGATATTCATAATATCTTACAAGACTTTGATTAAAAAACGTCACTACAAACATTATTTTTCTAAAAGAAAAAATCACGACTGACATGTTTATATCATCATCATCTTGTAATTTCAAAGTATCACAAGTAGTTTCTTTGCTAGAAGTATATTTGATATTATTTTAAAACTTGAAAAAAATTTGTAAAAATCCATGCCAAAAAAGAGAAAAAAACTTGGAGGAGAGGCTGGAGGGGGATCATCCTCACCTTGTAGTCTTATAATATCACAGGTGGATTATTTACTAGAAGTATATTTGATGTTATTTTAATACATGGAAAAAAAATTTAAAATAATCTATGTAAAAAAGGGAAAGGGGCGAAAAAAGGGAGGAGGGGTGTGAGGGGAACTGGGGCCTATGGAGGTTGGGTCATCGATGACTAAGGGCTGTCTTACCATTGCCTAAAATGTGTACGACTTTTTTAGTAGCTCCAATAGTATACCCACATTTGGCGTCGTCATATCCATAGTCCCCTCACTGCTTGATTTCTTTTCATCGAACTTTTTGTGAAAAACAGAGCACAAAACGTATGTTGAAGTTTGTAAAAAGAGTTTGTAGTAACTCCAATAGTATAGCCTATCCCCTATGGGCTTCGTCAAATCCATAACACCCCTACTTGATTTCTTGAGATTTTTCTGGATTTCTAAGGATTGTTCTGGATTTCAATATTAAAATTCTATTCTTGGTGCCTTTTAATATATTGTATTTAAATTATAAGTCCACCCCCCAAAAAAGGCTAAGAATTAAAAATAAGTAAGATTCGCCTCAAGGGTAACGATCGCAAACCACTCAAAGGTTGTGTCTATGCACTTTTTAGTTTTGATATTGCTCTTTACCAGCTCCTGAAGGTCCAGGTTCAAAACTATTTCATGAATGAATTCAAAGGTGTAAGATTATCTAGTAGGGAGGGGCGTTGTTTAAATGAAAGATGATATATGATATACAGTTACCTGCAATTTGATAACTAAAGGGATTGTAAGTTTCGATAAATCAACACCTTCCACTAAGCATATGATAAAAAAAACTTAGATCAGTAACCTGTTCCAATGGTATATCAGAATCCCTATCTATATCGCAACTTCTTTTACTAGACATAACTGTTTACAATTAAATCGCCATTCAAAGTTTTTTTTTCTAACTTGAATCAACGTAAGTTAGTCAAATGTATTTGGAATTATGATATTAACTCTCCATCAATTTACTTATATCCACGCTCAGGGCTAAAGAAAGCGATTGTGGAAGAATTCATTGCACTACTATATCTCAAGGCTAGAGAGTACAGTGATGTTCAAAAGTGTCTGGCCTTGATAGAATTAAATAAAAAAAACAAGTTTTTTAAACTGAAAGTAAGGAACGACATTAAAACTTAAAACGAACAGAAATTATTCCGTATATGAAAGGGGCTGTCCCCTCCTCAACGCCTCGCGGTTTACGCTAAAGTTTTTATTGTTTTAAAAAATAAAGTCGTGAGACAGACACAAACTTTAGCGTAAAGAGCGAAGCGTTGAGGAGGGGACAGCCCCTTTCATATACGGAATAATTTCTGTTCGTTTTAAGTTTTAATGTCGTTCCTTACTTTCAGTTTAAAAAACTTGTTTTTTTTATTTAATTTCTGATTGTTTTTTAGTTAATGCAGCTTTTATTTTGGCTCACCGTCATTGAATAAGTAAACACAATTTGCGTAAAAATTTTACTTTTCTTTTGCTAAATGGCCGTCTCTAAATTTGGTTCTGACGTAATTTACAAATTAACTTACGTAACGAACTTCTATATTCGTATATTTTTCTTCTGACAAAAAATACGAAGTTGCAGATTTTTGCAGAAATGAGCTTGAAACCTATGTAATAGGGTTATCTGATACGCTGAATCTGACCGTGTGATTTTCATTAAAATTCTTTCACTTGTTGGGGGTGTTTCCCCCCTCTTTAAAAAATCAGGTAAATTTTCTCAGGCTCGTAGCCTTTGATGAATAATACTGAACTTAATAAAATTTATATATTTAGAATCAGTATTATACGCCCATTCTTTTGATACATTTATTGACATCAAAATTCCGTTTTTAAAAGTTTCGATTACTATTGAGCCGTATCGCTTGTTTTTTTTTTATTGTTTTTTTTATTACGTACATGTTATTACGTATATGAGGGCCCCTTAGTCAATACCACGCTCTTTACGTTAAAAGTAAAAAAAAAATTAATTCAAAAACCCCTTAATCACAAAGGCCGTTTAATTAGAATAGATAGCTCTTTTAAAAGCACTAAAAAAACTGTGGCGTAAAGAGCGAGGTATTGACTTGGGGGAGAACCCCCTCCTATACATAATAATTTCTGTTCGTTTTAAGTTCTAATGTTGCTTCTTACTTTCAGTTGAAAAAACTTGTTTTTTTTAAATTTAATTTCTGATCGTTTTTTAAATAATGCTTGGAAATCCGGCACCCCCTTCATAGAAATGTCCCTTACCCCAAAGAAACATCATCCACGGAAAGATTTTCCCGAGTAACCTCCTCCTCCAGCCCCCCTCCGCCAGAAAAAAATCCTTCCTGAAAATGTCTGTATACTTCCCAATAACCAATACAATATGTAGGCTAAGCAATGGGCAAAGTTCATAACTTGCAGCCCTTCCCCTGGGATCTGTGGGGGATTAAGTCATCCTAAAAGACATATTTATTAGATTTTCGACTATGCTGAACAAAATGGCTATCTCAAATATTCCATTGGGTGACTTTGAGAAAAAAATGAGCGTGGGAGGGGGCCTAGTTGCCCTCCATTTTTTCGGTCACTTAAAAAGGGCACTAGAACTTTTCATTTCCGTTCCAATGAGCCCTCCTAAGATATTCTAGGACCACACGGTCAATACGATTACCCCTGGGGAAAAGAAAAAAAAAACAAACAAATAAACACGCATCCGTGATCTTTCTTCTAGCAAAAAATGAAAAATTCCACATTTTTGCGGATAATAGCTTGAAACCTCTACAGTGGGGTTCTCTCATACGCTGAATATGATGGTGTAATTTTCATCGAGGTTCTATATTTTTTAGGGGGTCTTTCCTCGTTTTTTCGAAAATCAGCAAAATTTTCTCAGGCGCATAGCTTTTGATGGGTAAGATTAAACTTGATGAAGCTTATATATTTGAAATCAAAATTAAAATTTGATTCTTTTGATGTAACTATTGGTATAAAAATTCCGTTTTTTAGAGTTTCGGTTACCATTGAGCCGGGTCGCTCCTTACTTACAGTTCGTTACGACGAACTGTTTGATTCACCTATTCTCAAAAGTGCCTGGCCTTGATACAGTTCATAGATTCTCAAAAGTACCTGGGCCTTGATACAATGCACCGATCCTCAAAAGTGCCTGACCTTGATACAGTTCACTTAACCTCAAAAGTACCTTGAACGGCCCCGATTAAAGTACTGCCTGACAATCTGTTGTGAAGTTTTGTTTTGTTTTTTACTAAAATGGTCTTTGGATAGAACTAAAAAGGGATATTCTCAATACAGCCAATTAGGGATATACATTATACACAATTTTCCTGGGGGGTGAGGTTTTCAGGGGTGAGTTTTCTGTGAGAAAGAATTGCCCAAGGGCCTTTTTTGAGGTGGGGATTTTCAGGATGTATAGTTTTCTATGAGTTTTGCCGGAGAAACTTTCCGAGTGGAAATTTTCCGGGATTGACTTTTCTATGGCTAGTTTTTTTTGTGGATGAGTTTTTCAAAGAACCGATTAGAACCGATTCATATTTGGTAGACTTGCAGAAAGTATTAGAAGTAAAAACTATGTTAATGTTTCTTGGAGGTGGTATCGTTTTAATTTTGAGAATCAACGTTACTCTCATCGGCTTTAATAAGCCCTCAGTAGAATGGGGGGTACCAGCCCCACGGGGCACCCCTGCTGCCACCTATAACTGTTTTGCACACCAAAAATGGGCATAGCCTCCCCAGGGAGAATGATTGCATAATCGAAGTGGGTCAATGACCTAAATTTCCAAAGGTCGATTTATTTGTTGTTTCCGAGGCAATTGTCAAGGTCAATGTTGTTGTTGTTGTTGTAAGTGCATGCTCTCAGCGAATGTTATGATCCAGAAATAGTATTTGTTGTTGTTTTGGTCATGTACATGCTCGAGGCGAATGTCATGGTGTCCAGAAATAGTATTTGTTGTTGTTGCTCGAGCCAAATGTTATGAGTTCCCCGGAAACAG